>NW_023998641.1:0-7126 GCF_014805625.2 Glossina fuscipes | reverse complement strand
GCAGAAGTTATGTGCATAAAATAGATTTAAAAGATCATATTCAGCGATAACTTTCTCTTTGCTCAATTGATTTAGAAAGCCTTACGTAAAATCTGAAATTTGAGTGCTTACGCCTTCGTATGTCGTTGCTTTGTGGCCTCATGAACATCTCCCAATCTTCGCAGGTACTTCGATATTTATTATTTGTTCATTTATTTTTATTCCAGCAATCAATAAATGGCTCTATAATAAGAACTTTACCGTCTACGTTGCATAATCAAGCCTCTTACCAAGATATCAGTTAAAAGGGTCCCTACACCTAGCGACTTTGCAGAAATTTAAGCATGCAAAACGGTTGACATACTACAAATACTACGGTCTCTTCTTAATAAAATATCATCAACTTTGTTGATAAAAAAGCGATATTTTGGGACGATAAAAACCCTTCCGTTTCTTTTACGGTTCGTCCCCAAGAGCCAAACATTTAATAACATTTGTCGTGTAATTAAAAATTTAAAGAAACCAAAAATTTCTTCAATTTAGAGAATTTTATTTAAAATACTTTCTTCCAGTTTTTCTCCGTATTCCAATTTTATATGAACTTTTTCACCAACTCGTAAAATGCGTTTTCTTCTACAGAAAACCGTTAGCTGGTTTTTTCTTTACAAGGTTTATAAAAAAAATTACCAGGTGTTGAGAATAGAGAGAGAATAGGGTTAGTTTCAATAAATGGCAACACTTTGAATGAACATGAACAAACAATATGAAATAATCACATCTCTATCATATCGCTGTCAAACAATACAAATTTCTAGATCGCAAAACTTTAAACATAAAAAGGAGGAATGCACTCCGCCAGAAAATTAAACAAGAAAAAGATAAAATCCGACGTATTTAATTAATTTAATTAATTGCCTCTTTAGTATAAAATTATTAGTAAGTTTTTTTGATTTAAACTTAACATTTTAAAAGGAGATTAAATTTTGAAGATTAAATTAAATTTTCAGCTTTGTTTTAGTATTCAATTCACGCTGCAATAAATAGCTGTATAATTTGCTAATGTGTTAAATCAAACGCTTGAAGATGTCCACGAAAAATTCCCAATGTAAGTAGCCAGTGACATATTTTTCAATTAAATTTTTATTAAAAGTTGCAAGAATTTTCCGCTTCTCATTCATAAAAAAAAACTTTTTTTTTGAGTTCTAGTCTGAGCTCGATTTAATAACAATTTCGTCTTTTAATTTATTTTGTCGCCAAAATTGGTTACAAACTTACTGAACCAGGAAAACAATATTTTCCCAATAATGTAGCTTAAGTGAGAAAAAAAAAATAAAATTACTCTCGGATTTTACCAATTCGAAATTTCAATTACTCTCAGGTGTAACCAAATTCAGACTCGTTTTTTCAATGAGGCTTTTTTTTATAGATATGAATAGATATATATATATATATGTATATAGATGTTTAGTTGGTTAACAAATCTGCTAAATTTTCATCTGAAGAAACATAAGTTACAAAATAAAAAACTGTTTCACACTATGCTAATGAATTTCTAAAAAAGTAAGTTATTTAAGTAATTCGCAGATTTATTAATCCCGAGAATAGGTTTCTTTCAAAGTTTTCCCCTTTGGTAAGCCTCATTAGAAATAGTGTAAGTAGAATGACTGAATATTTGTATTAAATTTGAATCTTTTATAAAAGAAAATATCTCTTAAGATATCTTTATGATGCGATTTCAAGAGCACAGTTTTTTACAGAAAATGTCACAAATCGCTTTAATAAATTACCTACGGATAGTTAATTACCCCTAGTTAATTAATTACAGTTTAAGTAACTGCTTTAATCTTTCATGTTTCTTTTTAGGTTCATCTTCTTCATTTATTCACATTTATTATTATTCATATTTATTTTTACATATATTTTAATATATAAATACATATATGTTATATTATATAATCTATATACCGAATGTAATTGTTTCAGTAATTTTGAAAAAATCCCCATTTCGTGGGAAAAGGAAGGAAAGAGAAAAAACCAAGAGTGTGGCACGACAGAGCTGAAGAACTTAGCGAAGAAATTGATTATGCAGTTTACGCAGACACGGGGAAGAGCTGAGCGCGCTTAAAAGTAAATTGAGGAAACTAGAGCAACGTTCGCACATCACTCTGAATGTACCAGTGGCTTGTCGTAGAAACAACGTAGGATGGGGGTAGAAAGCCCCGCTAGTTTTAGACCACACATATTGGACAAAATTTATATACCAGTATTCTCTGCATCGGGTCTGGCAGCACTAATAGAGGAAAGTCGGCGCTTCAAAGCGAAAGTAGAAGCCTTAAAGAAGGAAATCCAGCGGATAAAAGATTAACGTCTACAGATAGCGAATGGAGTGGATAGCACCAGGGGAAAGGAGGCGCTTAAAAAAGTCGTGGAGAAGGTGACTTCACCCCACGGTGCCCGATGACATACGGGTTAATTTTGCGTAATCGGCGCCATCACGAGTTAGAAAATCCCTACAAGCTAGGGACTAAACCGCTCTGAAGGAACTGGATATGTTTATTGTGTATGGCTCAATAAACGCACTCTGAGGTAGGTTTAGGCCTGTCACTATCTCTAACTATTCGCTTTAGGAGTGATAGAAACCACAACCACTACCGGATTGCAGTAACCAGTAGTCAGGACTCATACATTGGTTAACTGCTGCCTTCAAACTGGGGACTGCACATACGCGGTTTCCGCATGTATGTAAATATGCGAACATAGCGCATAATGAACGTGGAACTAAACTCTTCGGTTGTCCAAGAGTCATCACTGTCTTCTGATTCGGAGTCAACGTATTCGTCTTCATCCATTTAGCTGCCAGTCGGAGTAGTGCTTTGATTTGATGACGGCATGATAGAGCTACGACGTTTATTTCTGGACTTGGGTCTCGAGTCAGTTGCATTATTTGGGCAAACGGTCTTCTTGCGTGCCCCTATCTGGCATGAAACGTAAAACGTAACTTAATGGCAGAGATGCTGGTTGCGCCCGCTCCATTTGTTCAATAACTTTGGGGTCATAATCGATGTGAGTATCCTCAATATGTAGTATCAAATCGCTTAAGCTTGGAAAAGCATTTCCGCAACCATCAAACTTACAAATGTTGAGCAAGAACAACGCCATGTATTTTTAAAATCAGATAATAAACTCGCTACGACAAATACAAATGGGTTTCTGTTATTTTTTCAAATACTATTCAGTTATGAATATGTGCGTACATTTAGCTATACGTACTATGAAGTTGTACTACATATATATGTAAATATGCAAGATATATGAAAACTTTTTATTTCTGGTGCAGATTACAGTCTATTCATACAGTCATAGTAAATGCATAGTCACAACCATAAAGAATTTCAAATAGTACTGAAAATTTTTCTCGTAAGAAAAAATTGTATCTACTTAATAGATTAAGAAGCAACTGCCTTAACTTTTCCTTGGCTAGAAGTATTGCATTTGGATCGATGAACCCGTTAGACATTCTAATATCAGCTTCAGAACAGAATATCAATTCAATATATTACAGTATTAAAAGTACTAGACTCAATATCTAATGTACATTTATATAAATTAGAGCCGATAGCCTGTGTTGCTAGCGCTCAATGTCTTTTTTTTTTAGTCTAAGGATTTATTTCATTAGTCTGAAATTATAATAATAATAATAATATTTTACAAATACAAAAAAGAAGAAGAAATAAATAACAGATAATTTGAACGTGGAGCGAATTCGAAACGTTATTATTTGGTTAAATGTTTTATGCCATCATGAACACCTCCTTCATGATGATGATGATGATGATGATGATGATGAGTAAAGCTGCTGTTTCAGTTCAAAGTATACTCCTTACGCTTTACGTTATTTTGATGTGGAGTAACAACAGATTTAAGTAAACGAACGTAGCAAAATTCGCTATTTGTGGCGTGTGTTACTTTTTCTGTGTATTGCAACGAAAAATGGTACTGCAAACAATCCAATATTCGAAAGCCAAAAAACTGCTTTGTAGGCCAGGCGACCCATGGTCCCCTCCCCATAATTTGCGGATATTAGCGTTAATGAAGACCATTGGAAGAAGACCGGACCGGTGGCCAATAAGCATGCTATCGAAGGAAGAGAAGGAAGAATTGTAAAAACATGATAACGTGCTTTTTCGTCACCATCACTAGATCATGTAATGCAAAGTACGTTCAGGTTCTCCTTAGTAAAATAATGCAATTATCGGACACATGTACGCTAACTTGTTTAGCTTTAATTTCAGGTTAATGGTAAAAAAACAAAAAAAAAAAAACTAATTTTATTAACAAAGTTTCAATGGCGAAACGTTATTTTAAGATGCGAAACCTAGAACATTATAACAAGAGGAAACATGCAATGTTTCATAATTTTATTGTGTTATTGGCAAGATTATTCAATACATTGTTTTAATGAATTTTTTACAAACAATAATTCTATATTCCTTTCACTAAAAGTTCTTCTCCATTCATTTGTTTTATACAAAACTACTGCTTGGTTCTTCTAAATATGCTGCTGCTATTAGTGCTACTTTACTTATAGCTGCTCCTGTTACCATTTCTGTAGTTTTGGATAATTTGTTAAATAATTGTGGTCCGGCTGCTGTTGCGACAGATGAGCAAATAGGATGTGCTGTTGCAACACCCCAATTGGACGGTTTTATTGGCAAAACCTTGGGTTTAGGCGGTAAGGGCGGCGGACTTTTTGAACTGGAAGTTGTTGGTTGTACTTCGTTATTACATCTAATTGACGCCTGTTCGTCGGATGTGCTAACTAAGCGATTTTTATTGGTAATGGATAATCTGGGAGCCGGTTGCGGTCTTCCCATATATGTTCCATACCTACTTTTATTCTTAGTTGTGTTTTCTGCGCTCCTATTCAAACTTTTTAAAAGGTTTTCTTTGTTTTTTAGAAAGTCGGGTAATTCGAAATTAATTTCGGTGCCTCGTTGATCTTCTAAGCGGGCCAGCTGAGCTCTTTTTAAACCTTCCAGCAATTCGTCTTGGTTCTCGATCGCCTTATCAGGAACACTTTTATTGAAAGGCAATTTACAGTTGACTCCTTTTAAATTATTTGCTAGTGACCTATTAAAGGGAGCCAGTTCATCATAAGCTACTTTTGCATGTAACTTTTTTTTCGATTTTAAGTTTATTAAATTAGCTGAATCCCTTCTGCGTGTGCGATCGGGAATGGAGGAAGTGTGAGAATCGCAATCATTCGATTTTAGAGAATTCGAATCGTCGGATTTTGTTAAAGTTCGATTTTGCAACTTGCCCTCCATTAAATTCTTAAAAAATGTGTTCGTCATTTCGTTCAAAGTAATTTGCGCATTTATTCCTTTAACTGGCAATGGTTTTACAAATTTTATCTTATTTGATTTTATTAGCACTTGCAAACGTTGACCGTCAACCTCGGCAACATGTTGGTGTAAATCGATTTTCTCCTTTGTGTCTTTATATAAGGTTTCGACTTCTTCCAATTGATAGTTATATTTGTGTAGAATGGGTTTCATAACATCATATAGTGTTTTACGGGGTTTGCTTTTTACTGAAATAACTTTAAAGTCGGGCAGGTCTAATTTGAATGCTACCCTCTGCTCTACTTCTATTTCTTTGCCGGCAATTTCCTGACTAAGTGTTTGCAGATTTACGGATTTTGTGGTTAAGCCTCTAACAAACACTTCAAACGTTTTATACTTCAGACCACGTTTCTCTAGAATCCGCTTAACCAATTCGCCAACAGTTTCTTCGACTTGAATTTGTATAATCGTTGTAGACCCATCTGGTAACTTTACGCGACATAAAGGAGTATTAGTATTTAAGGATGCTGCACTGCCCATCATAGATGCATCATAAGATGAAAGGGAAGATCGTGACCCATGCAAATCGTTAAAGAAAGTCGATCTTTGATTTTTGCTTGTCAAAGCAAAATTTTTACAAGTTTGTCGGCGAACATTTTCTTCACTGAGATCTCTTGATTTTCTACGCATTTTGCGATGCCAAGGCAGTAAACTTTTGCGTCGACGGTCTTCGGCGTTGCTTGCGGATTTTTTTAAATTTGTCGAGGCATCTGAGGTAAAATTTGTTTTTAACAGATCGTCCAAGTTATCTTTCTCGAAGGGCAGACATTCTCCTCTTTCTTGCGCCTGTAGAGCTTTCTTAAATAGATCGGAGCGTATAAATCGCTGGTAACTGTCGTATTTCATAAGATTGAAAATTTGTTTTTGAGCTACAACAAAGACTTCTACATCTGCCGATTGCCGAAGTCTCTTTTCAACAGCGTTCCTTGCTTGAGAGTCTACGTTGACTGGTTCTGTAGCCATGTCGGACAAATGTTTCGAAAATATTATTTTTGCTTGAATTATACGTTCGGCTTCGTTGTCAATGTGGCGAAAGCGCTCACATGCCGTCCAAAAATATATATTTTCGGCAGAATATTCTAATCGCAGGAATTCGATAAAAGTTTTCACTCCAAGCGGAGCTTCGAGGACGTTTGCAAATGATGTGGCCCACGATGAAGCTCGGCTGTTTTCATTTAGTTCTTTTTCACTCTTTCCGTGATCGGATACTGGCTTCGTCTGCTTGTCGACCAAATCGTTATTAAGAATATTGTCGCTGAGAGAAACCGATCTCTGTAGTGAGCAGACATTATTATCAATTGAAAGTTTTTCATTCCTATTTACAGTATTTCTATCTGATCGGAAAGTCCTTAATGATGACTGAACCCAAGAACGACGTTGAGACAAAAAATTTCTGTCTATACTAGCGCATAAATCAGGTTCGCTACTAGTGAGCTCTGAATACTTCACAGATTTTAAAGCTTGCTTCTGTTGCAAATCCTGCGGATTTCGATTTTGATCAGAAGTCTCATTTACAATTGTAACCGGACCATCAGCAGGTTTGCATTCCGAAATGGAGCAGTTCTTAGGTGATATTTTGCTCTTCGATGTTTTTATGAAAGAAATACCTAAATCATAAACTTGCGGACTTAATTTATCCAGCATTTGTTTACTTCGTCTAGTTTTATTGGACGATAGGCCTTCCGATAAAAAATGTGAACTATCTCGCTCAATCGACGAAGGATGCAAAAAAAGTTTCCGTT
>NW_023998640.1:8763-9093 GCF_014805625.2 Glossina fuscipes | reverse complement strand
TGGCCTTTACCCTTCGGATAACCGAGTTAAAATACGATCTTAGTATTGCAAACATCTCAAGCGCTTCTGTTGAACGCTGTTATCACCCTCGAAGCCTTGGCCAAACGGAATGAGATAGACCCATTTTTTAAACGGATGGTGACTGGAGATGAGAAATGGATCACATACGATAACCCTGTGCGAAAACAATCGTGGTCAAAGAGCGGTGAAGCACCTCAAACGGCCAGGAAGGTTTTGCTATGCATTTGGTATGACTGGAAGGGGATTATTTATTATGAGTTGCTTCCATATGGCCAAACGCTAAATTCCGATCTCTACTGTCAACAACTG
>NW_023998640.1:5362-8663 GCF_014805625.2 Glossina fuscipes | reverse complement strand
GCATTGCAAAATTTCTTTAATGATAAAAAATTGGAATCTAGGGAGGCTTGTGAAAATCGACTACTAGAGTTTTTTGCAAATAGAGACCAGGACTTCTATGAGAGAGGTATTTTGAAGATACCTTTAAAATGGCATCAAATCACACAACAAAACGGTGCATATTTGACCCAAATCGGACAATCCGAAGCATGTTAAATAAAGTCCTGAAATTCATATAAAAATAATGGATTTCTTTTTACCCAAACTAATAAATTCTTGTTTCAAATCTGGAATGCTTCTAAACATGTCCGTCTATTCATCTGCCCAAATGTCTGTTTGCGAAATTATGTAGTTGGTGAAAATGAATATATCGCCCACAAATCGGAAAAAAAATTTCGAAGTGACGTAAACTTTTCAAAGATCTCATGGCCATAAAACTCGACAGCAGCTTTTATTTCGAAAGTGGAAAAAATCAGCCGCGCCCATTCCGTATTATAGAGCAAAAAAATTTAGTTATTTTACTTTTATAAGTAGTACAGAATATAGTTATCCACTGAATTAATTTTCCAATTTTTTTTTATTTTTTATTAAGCGGTAAACCATAGCTTAACGAAGACTTTTTTAGCAGAGACACAAACTAGAAAAAATGTTGGAGATAGCTTTTTATATTGACCAGTTGAAACCGTACGTTTAAAATTTTGAATTAACATTGACAGACATGAAAAACAAGAAAAACCATTTCAAAAATATTTGCGAAAAATAAAAAACGAGCTATTTTGACACATAAGAAACTACGTTGGTTGTAAAAGAGAGTTAACAAGTTAACAATACGCCTCAACGAACACAGATGTAATGAATTAATTGAAGATAAATGTACTCAATAAATTTTTCGCGACGTGGGCTTGGTAGGTTTTTTGTAAAAATGTCATCAACCATGGTCCCACTATTGCAGTATTTTAGCTCAATTTCACCTCATTTATGTATACATCCAACATAGTAAAAACGTATAACATTATGTTTGCGCGTGTGATAGATAGGGATCTCTCCAAAGTTGACGGCAGTCACACTGTAGCTTTTGCAGCTTACTTTATAGTGGATGTGAATGCCAGGCCTTCTGTCCTTGTGCTGCTTACGACAACTGAATTTGGCTTCTTCGATTCGTAAGAAAATACAACCACAAATACAACATGTCTACCTGGTTTGCTGTATTTCAATCATTTATTTTGTATTATACTCAGGTATGTGAGAATACGTTTCACTGTTGACATATGATCTTTATGTGGCTCCTTGTTTCTTGGTGTTAGTACGCAATTCGCTTCATTTCCGGCTTAAAAAAATGTTGAACAAGCCGTTTGTTTACCATTTCAATTTCATTTCTTTTAGCCACTTTTTGGTTTCGTCTTTTTTGGTTTGGTCTTTTTATTGCAGAAGCCTATAAGTACGTCATCAAAATGTATTGCAATAACGTTTATTTCCCTTTTTTTGCCTCTTGAAAGCAAAATTTCATTTGTTTTATAATAAGCTTTAGACCTTGAGGAGGTTTCGCCAAATTCCATGTATCTCAGTAATGCCTTGTTGCATGGCTTCCCACCGCTGATCTTCCGGTTTCCCAAACAAAGCTTCTTCGCCATCAAAGCTATATCATTCGATCACATCAAACTTACAACGTTGTAGTGTTTTTAAGTCTCTCAATCGCGTTTTTACGAAGTTTCTTCGTCCTATCCTTAACAGTTGTACGATTTCTACTTTTTCGTTCACTAATTCGAATTCACTTTCTGTTGTGTCCAGCTAATTAAGATTTTTCTGTTCACTTTCAATGTTTTCGTAGTAATAGGCATCTTCCTCCGCATGCAGTGAGCCGACATACACATATTCTTCGGTTTTATTAGACTCAATAAAAAAACTCACAACATGTCTGAAATGCTGTACCTCTGTCGGCACACCAATCCTCTGCCGATAGACTTTTCTCATTGACTGCTGCAAACAATCTATTTTTATACCTTACACAATGGCACACGCCACTGGTACCGCCAAGAACGGCTTAAGATAGACTCACCATTCATTGTACTGTTCGATCTAAGCTTGGTTGTGTATTCATATATAATTGCATTCAAGTTATATGTTGCAATTTTAGAGATATTTCAATGAAATTTGGTACATCGACATGGTTTGACCCAAATACAAACGCTATTGAAAATGGTTCGGGTCGGTCCACTTTGTCGACCGCTTCCCAAAAATTGAAATTTTTTTAATTTCTCGATAAAATCCGCTGATTTTGGATTCTAAATTAGTATAGAAAATTTCCGTTCCTTGTGAAGTTTTCTAAACTCCATCGCATATAACCGTTTCTACGAAAATTAAGCTTTTATCTGAAGAATGTAGTTTGTAGTGGCAGCTCAAGCAGTACCTAACCCAATTAGTACTTTACAATTTTTTGTAAGTTATCAAATTACCCTAGAATTTGGTTTTTTTTTTTTAAATTAAATTTTTGTAAAGGGAGAGTATTATGTATCTAATTGTGGATGTGAGACGTTAAACAATATCTTTGGTTTTTTTTCTTAAATTGAAAAAATAGACAAAATGAAAAGTTCAAATTGAGAATAATTGGCTTATAACAGAATACTTTCTTTTTTTCCGCGGGAATATTCAAAAAGTATATGGAATATTGAAAATAATTCTGAATCAATGACAAAAGTTTATGAATTCATTTTTGAATATGGACTTGGGAATAAAGGATTAGAATAAAGGAAAGACGTATCCGAATCACATTGCGAAACATTTTGTGAGAAAATAGTGAAAGCGATCCGAGCCATTCTAATCAAGTGAACGTAATTTTCCCAAGCGAAGAAGGAAGAAAAGGAATAGACATCGAAAATAAAAAACATCAACGAAAGAACCCAACAGCATCATATGATTAAATATTGATAGCTTCCACCATACTATATAAAAAAAAAGGGAAGAGAAAAGGAGGTAACTAAAGAAAAGGAAAAGAAATTCTTCATAGTAGTAAAAATTATTATTATTAATTATTCGTGTGTTTAGCTGTTTAAATCATTTCTCTTTTTAAATATTTCAATACTTTTTAACAAGTCATCGCCAACAAATGCATTCGGTGACAAGCAAGTCTTCAGTGTTTTTGATTACTTTCTTCCTAACAATATAAAAACCTAGATTAACTAACAATTTTACCAAGCAGAAATTTTAAACTTTGTTATTATTATTATTATTATTATTATTAATTTCGCCCGAGAAATAAATTCTAAGACTAAACTCTTAAAAGCACTAGCATCTAAGGCTATCGACTTTTTATTAAAAACTCTAC
>NW_023998640.1:0-5262 GCF_014805625.2 Glossina fuscipes | reverse complement strand
AATGTGTTGTTATTAATCTTAACACTTTCTCTTGATGCCCTTGGGCAGCGAGATGGGCAGAGTGCAGAGAAAGTAATCTACTGCTTATTTTTTTTCTATCCTTCCATCCTAATTAATGCACAATCTTAGATTATATCTGTAGCGTTAGTAAAGTAACGACAGTTAGAATTACTTGAACCACCCTAGTTTCCAGGCCACAATATAGAATGTGCTCTAATTTTTTTTTTTTTTTATTTATGGTCAACTAGATAACTACATTAAACTGCTAAATATAAAAAACATATAAAGTATAATTCCAATACTTCATGGTAAAAATTAGTTCATAACAGTAAATAGACATAGAAATATACCTTACCGATTTTGGACCACGTGGGCCTACTTTTTAGATACCAACGTTTATAAGCATCCTCAGGGAACGTATACCGTTACTTTCTAAAAAAGCCTAATTGTTAATGTTTTATGATCAAAATTTGTTTGTGGTAGTAGTTTGACCTAAAAAGTGGCCTAAAGCCGCACATTCGCTTAGTAGAAGTCGCCGACTCAAAATCGCACAGTCGTCAACCCTTCCTACTTAGTTAATCGCAAATTGAAATTACTTTACCTTAAACATTATTATAATATCCTTAATTCTAATAACAACAACAATGCCATCATTCTTTATATACCTTACATGCATGTCAAAACATATCAAAATACACACTTTATACTGTAGATTGTATTATCACTCTGAGTTCATTTTTCGTTGCCGTGGAAGTATAAATCTCCCCATTTTTTTTATTACCTGATAATAAGTTTTACATCTTTGAAAGCATGTGGTTTTAAACAAAGCTTGTTTTTTTTTAGTTCAATTTCATTTTGTATGTGCACTGCATGTACCGAAAACTTCTGTGCAAAAGGGAGATCAAGCCAAGAAGAGCGAAGATTACAAAAATTAGGGACACAACGTCACAATATTACTTTTACAGATCTATTTAAAAATGGTTTTTGCAGATGACACAGATATATTATTATTATTCTGCTTAAAGACTTGATTTAATTTTTCCACCACTTTAAATTTTCCCTAACACATTGTCGTAAAGCTCTGAATACAACCATATTTTGTGTCCCAATTTTTCGCTACGTTTCACTGTCATCTTGCTATCACAATGCGTTTATATGCTCGATGTAGTAAGGAGAGCTGCCTAACGATGCGAATGGTTGTCTGTCTTAGTTGTTTTAGTTTTCTGACGTTGCTGTTTAACCTAAAACTGGAGCACTAATTCGAACGTGCCACTGAACTGAGTGGAAGTTTAATAGTAAGATGCTGGGACAATAATAATGGAAAAAGAATATGAAGAAGACTTTTTGGAAGAGAGAGAGAATTAAATCTTTATTTCTTATACTTTGTAATTTGAAAATTAACCCTTTGCTTTAACATGTTCAGGCAGAATTTACTGCAATATGCAAAAGCATTTGATAGAGTTAATCATGACCTTTGATCTATAAGCCTCGTGAACTGTGCTTCCCTTAGAAATTGTTGTTGTTGTTTTTATTTACCTTACTAGTCGTACACAAAGAATATTATAAGACTACACTCTTTCGCGCCAAATCCAGGTTTCATCGGGAGTCATTTTATTTTGTACATTGACAACATTGCTACGTATGTCTGCCTTTATAAAATTCTTGTATTTGCGGATGATGTGGAAATTTATACTTCCGCCAAGTACGGGCTTGACGCTGATGGGCTACTTTCCGAGTTATCCTCTTTGCATGATTTCACGACATTATATTCTCTTGAGACTCTCTCATTGCCGCAGTAATCATCTTCTGGTTAGTACGTTTACCTCGCTATGTAGGCTCTAAAAATAATTTAATACTTAAATAATTAAGTACGCGCTAGACTGTTAAACTTCGATTATTTTCTTGTATTATTATTATCACTATATTTATTATTTTGCATCTTTCTTTTTGTAGTAGTTTTAACTTAAAGTTTCAGTTATGGTTCACTTTCCAGCTTCTTCTAGTTATTGAATGGAAATTGTTTTCGTCATCAATTTTGGATAAATTTATATATTCTGCTTAGGGTATTGTTATCGTTATTTTTTTTTAAATTTTACTTCGTCTTATTATTTTCAATTATCATTTGTACCTTCTTATATATCAAATTTTAAACATTGCTGTTTCGATTTGAAAAAAAAACAACAGACTGGCGGCACTTCGAGAGCAAGATACTGAAATTTAAAAAAAGAAAAAAAAAAAAAAAGTTTGACGGTTCGTTGGATGGTTAATTGGTAGTTTTGCAATTTGAGTACTTGTTTGTTTATTATTGAATACTACACCTCTTGCTGCACAAGGATGTATGAAGTTTGTGCGAGTACATGCAACACCAAAAAGAACTTTATATAAACCAACCTGATATTAAACTGATTGATTCAGAATCACTTCCTATATTGATTTGACTTGATTGTCCCCCTGTTTATCTTGCGTGCTCGGGACCAACTTACACACAGCAATTTTTGAGATATTTTAATGAAACTTGGTACGCTCGCATACTTTGCAGAACGCTACTAAAAATGGATTGAATCGGACCCCTTTCCGAATACTTTCCCTATAAGGCCTTATTGTGTGGTGTAGATTATTTCATCGCGAGCCGCAGCTCATTACAATGGTTTTACTTATTTTAGTAGAGTGAATTAATTTAAATAAATTTTTGATGAAAAACATCATCAGTATACGAAATAAAACTAAACACTCCGTTTAACCAATAATTCACCAAACATTATACATTGCTTTTATGTAAATGCATAATTTTCATGAGAGCACTCATACTGACGGATTTCTCAGACGTCAACGAGCTCTAAATTTAGCAAGTTTAATTTGCTTGTCAAAGATTTTTTATTGTCCAGGTGCTTCCGTCATAACAAATGGCTAGTTGGGCCTTACCGCCGTATTGCCTCGATTAGAGCGATGGTGCGATCTTAAAGATAAATCCACGTGATCTACATTCCCCATGATTGATTTACTAGCAACAAAATTTCATCATAAACATTTAAATTGGACGTTTTTGGTATAAAAAACTTTGTTTTTCATTAGAATCCTTATACGGGTAGAGATCCAAAAAGTAGGCCTACTTGGTCCAATTTTGGTGAAGTTAATGTTCATGTCAAATTATTATTATGAACGAGTGCTTATCATGAAGTATTTGGAAATTACTCCTTTTTACCATATAAAGACCCAATTTCTGTAAAAACATTTATACGGAAAGCGACTCAACAAATTGTTCCATCCGATTCAAAGCTCTACTAAGCGACTTTTGTCGCGGAATCCCAAAAATGAGATAATTTTTTCTTATAAAAACTTACCAAAGTAAAGCATCATATAGAGAGGGGTCAATGAAATCGTCCCATCCGTTCCACTTTCAATAGCGTTCGTCCTTGGGCCAATGCACGTCTGTGCACCAAACTCAGTCAAAACACCCCGAAAGTGGCGACCTATAGGTCCCACTTAAGAATACATAGACAGACATCAGGCAGACAGAAGAGCCGGCTGACAAACAACAAATATAATGTACACTGTGTCACAAGCGGCGTATAATGATGAGAGAGTAAATCTAATCGTAAATTTTTTTACGCTTTCGGCAGCATATGACCACCGCTTCGGCAGAAGAATCCGTCTTTTTGAACTATATCCGAATCTACTATTTTTTTAATGTTTGGATAAACCACAAATAATCGACCAAAACCCAATGATAATGAGGCAAAGTAATTTGTTGAATACTGTAAACGTCTGGTATCGTATAGTCCAGACTTTAACGTTAATGGAACTTTACCAGACTGAAGAAGAAGGAAATAGAAGAATAGAAATGTCTACAATAAATGGTTTTATTAACGTTTTCTATTTCTTCTAATTAAAACAAATGTATAGAAATGCTCCACAAGGTTGTCTCCTGCTAACTTTTCGAGTGATAAAGAAATCTGGTTTTAATTCCAAAAATCTTTTAATTGATGTGATATCGCTCTTCAACGTTAAAAGTTAAATGCAGAGAGAAACGAAGGATCCACTGCTCCGTTTCAATTATATTTCTAGATACGTATCCGTGGGAACTTTAAGGTACACTTCATTCTGTACGGTAACGAAGGGAAATGAAGGAATCTTTTACTTTTTGTGACAACGCAACCACACGTTCTTCTTACTTCTTTCCTTTCTACGTGTTTGGTCTTCTCATCGTGCAATGATATTGTTACGAAATTCGCTTTTTCTAAGGTACAGTCCGTATTACTGGATCGCGGATATTTTGTTCAAGAGAAATACACTTGAAAGTTCTTTTATCTACAATTATATTTCTTTAAATGTAGGACTATTTACAATATATTTTTGGCAATACTTTCGACTGCCTAACTCAAATATTCTTTTTCTACTCCTTTGTCTTTCCTTTATCTTTACCGTCATATTACTAGTACCTAATTTTATGACTTGATTTTTAATTCCTTAACCTGCTTTTCTGGTAACCGTTTTCATCGGCCTGCAGCTGCATGACGCCTCGCGAATGTGCATTTGGTTTCTTTTCTCTTTTAGGAAAATGACTTAGCTGGAATCAATTAGATTTGATATTTCTGTAACAATATGTACGTTGTGCCCTTTACTCAATGACGTTGCTAAGTGCATCAAATTTAGCATTAAACAAATGGAATTGTGTTAGCAATATCACCTATCCGTTGGAGTTCTTTTCTACTTCGTGTCAACTTACATACTCGCATATTTCATTATATATGTATGGATGTGTATACTAGTGAAATTTGATTTCAATCTAAAGGTTAGTATACATTGGTATGTTTAGACACAACAACGTTTCGATAACAAAGTGCATTGAGCAAGAGATAGAGTTAGGAAAACAACAAATTATCTCGAATGTTTTGATGTTATGATATTCTGCTTAAGAAAGCGTTAAAGTGCGCAATTATAAAGAATTTAATAAAATCCCAAGTTCAATACATCTTTGTAAAACTTTGTTGTAGCAAGCTTTTAATTAAATCTTAATTAATTTTTCACTATAATCCCTCTCAAATTGCAGTTTATAAGCTGCTTAACATTGAACTAAACAAATAGAAATTGAAATTTATTACTAAAACAAAGCAATTCCTACGGATCTAAAGCGTATAAATACAAACACGTAACGACAAAGACATGCATTTCAAAATTAAAAGTAATTTTTATTTTAAATATTTAATGCACAGGAAAGGAAAGTAAATCAAGAAAAACGAATGAATGAAGATTTTTTAGAAT
>NW_023998639.1:150188-255422 GCF_014805625.2 Glossina fuscipes | reverse complement strand
GTGGGCATTGTTTGTCTAACGCTGAGTGTTGATCATTGCAATTTATGCAGAAACTACGGGTACAGCTTTCAGTATGTGGAGGATGACCGCAGTTAGCCCAAGATGCAGCATTAGTGCATCTTTTTGCCGTATGACCCAGGCGTTGGCAATTTTTACACCTCATAGGATTTGGGATGTATATTTCTACTTTACATTTATACCACGCCACATCAACTGTTCGCGGTAATCGATAGCGATCAAAAGTTAAAATAATCCTTCCTGTAGGAGAGCGTGTTTTTCCGTCATCATTCAGTTTGGTTAATTTAATGCTTCAGTCACTCCTTGAATGCCCATTTCGCGAACAATTTCATCTTCCGGCACATGCTTTAAGCAAGGGTCATAAATTACGCCTCGAACCGAGTTAAGTTTCTCATGTAGTTTAGCTGAAATAGCACATAGATTAGCTAAAGATTTGGCCTTTATGAGGTTTTCGATTGCGCGCGGGTTCCCAGCGAGGACCAGTAAATTCCCATCGCGTAGAATCGAGATGGAGTCGATGTATGTTGTAATGCTATCAAGAGCTTTTTTTATAGCAAAAGGGCTAATTTGGGAAATTGTTATTCGAGCATCGGTTGAAGAAATAACAATATATTTTTTATCAATAGGGGTTATATCGCTGATCGGCAACACCGGAAAATCTGAATTTTTATTTTTTTTTCTTTGGGGGGATGTTTCACTTAATAGATAAAATCTAGTCGAGTTTTTGGCTGGCGGCCCCGGGGACATTATGCCTTATTGTTGTCTATTGCTTATTATTTGTAAAATAACCACTCACTTGAAAAGGTTTGGGAACTGTGGAAGAAGGTTGGGAACTACTAAAGAAAAGTGTCAAATGTTTTCAATTTTTTTTTATTTTGTTTTTTTGTTTTCTATTTTTTATTATATTAGACGAAACAAAAGCACATACGCGATATCCGCGTTAACCTGTTTTAGCAATAACACTGAAAAGACAGAAGTTAAATACACAAAAACACCGAAAACACCGAAACAATTGAAAAAACGCAGACGAAAAGAAAACACACACTACACTGAACACAAGTCGACTCGTTTTTGTTCATGTAAGTTAATATCATACTGCTTTATGACAAAATTTGAATAGTTTTTTCAACATGAAATTAATGTAAAGCAAACACTTTTTTTTTTAATAGGCAACCTTTATTTCACGAGGCGGAGAGCGATTCGCAAGCTTTAAGTGCTCCTATCAAGAAACGAGAAGTTTACGATGAAGTGGTTGGCGTCGATTATGAATTCGGCTATTGAATTATACATATCCTTAAATGTAAAGCTTAAAACGTGAATTTCTGTTTTTGACAGATGCGTCAAAATCGTCAACGAAAGAAAGTGAGGAAGAATACCGTGACATGCAATGGAAGTTTGACGATCCTAGGGCTAAGAGGAGCTGGCTTCAAATAGTCCGTACCGAGGGGCAGACTGGTCCGGTCGAGTAGGGTAACCAGAACAAAGAGGGATCCAAACGAGGAGTTAGTTAAGTCTAGGCTACGAGTAAGTTAAATTTAGGCAATAGGATAGTACGTTTTGAGCTGGTAAAGCGAATAGCATTATTGATGCTGATTATAAGCAAAATTGAAAAATTAGTAAATAAAGTGAAAGCTTCTGAATTCTAAAACATTTAAAGAAAAGCATCAAATCATAAAATTTCTGTAGTAGAACGACGCTGGTGTTGCTCAGCTTACCCCAGCACCAAGCAATGGGCAAAAGTCCTTACAATATATATAAAAAGGGTTTAAATATATATAAGGTATGTAATATGTACATAAGGCCAAGACTTTCTTTAAACGGTAGATACGTTCCTTAAAAATTGGTAAAAAAAAACCGTGTAAGACTGTACATGCGACGTATGCTAAATTTGGTAATATATTACACAACTTTAAACAATCGCGTAAAATGAAAAAACTCTAAATAATTTTCCGAAAACCTATGCAAAAGAATAACTATTCACTCTTATTAGAATACAAGGAAAATTCTATCCA
Source organism: Glossina fuscipes (assembly GCF_014805625.2). Classification (NCBI taxonomy): domain Eukaryota; kingdom Metazoa; phylum Arthropoda; class Insecta; order Diptera; family Glossinidae; genus Glossina; species Glossina fuscipes. The sequence continues at coordinate 253,392 of NW_023998639.1, read as the reverse complement.
TAAGAACAACATAAAAAAATTTAAATTTAAATTAGGTATAAAAATCAATTCCAATCGTCACTTCTTAACAAGCGTGCATTTGTTACGTACTGGAACATCAACAAATGAAAATCAACTTGTAGAACTCTATCTATAATATTCGGGTCAAAGACCAAATCACTCGCAAAGTCAATATTAGAATTTAAAACCAGTTTTTCTTGTCATTCGTGCTGATAGAAAAAAATTGTATAAAAAAATGCATTTGTTCTTATTAGCAAAATCGTGCCATTCAAAAATTGTGTACAAAAGTGTTGGATATATATGACATTATTGCATTGCCTTTATATATACATAATCTTTTGGTACTTGTAAACAAATCATTGGACCGATTAGTAATCGTTTAATTTTCTTCTTTAAACAAGGATGTTTTATAACGAAGCAATTCATACGAACTTTTAAAAATGTTTGGAGTTTTGCTCGTTACTCGGAAACGATTAAATTTAGAAGGCTGAAATTGTCCAAATTTACTTTACGAATTACCCTACTCTTTACGTCAAAAAATGTAACCAATCGGTTATGCCCACACAAAGTTACGAATAATGAAATTTTTTTATTTCACTTTTTTGAGGTCTTATTTCTTACAATCATAAGACAGACGAGGTAGAATGTTTAAAACTATTTTGTACACTCCCCAAATGAAAATATATTGTCTGCTTAAAAATGGGTTCATTTTAAAATGAATATAGTAGAAACCGCGATTAATTTTTTCTTAATAGTACCAGCGATGTGGGTATCAAGTAAAAGAATTCGAATATAACTTTGTTGTTAGTTATTGTCAAAGATTGTTATATTGATCTGTCTAATATACTTATTCGATAAAGATATATCCAATCCTTTAATTTCAGTCTCTGTGTTCGTCAGAGCTGAGCATTCTCTCCGCCGCAAAAATTCAATTGATCATTTTAGTTCTGGTATTTCTTGCAAGCAGATGGGGCTTAGAAATGAGCCGAATCATCAAAAGACACGCTTTTAATACAATATAAACGCTTTCAAAATCGAAGAAAATGAAACAATAGCTTATTAGTTATTAATCTATAACAAATACAAATTTCACATATATTCTACGAGTGATCCTACGGTACATACTCAAAAATGCGAAAATTCGCCTACGCAAATTCAACATTTTTGTGTGTAGGAATTTCATTGTCTTTGACTTTTTGTATTGTTTCTAAGATGGCCGTGGTGAGTACAGAAGATTTAACAATAAACAGTTACAATTTTCTTACGTTCTGTACCCCACACCGCTTGTGGTACAAGTTTACGTAAACTTCATGCAAATGTTTGCCACACCCAGAAGAGATTAAGATAGACCCGCTTTTTATTCTACGTATAGATGCATCGATGTAAGCTCATCTGCCAGTCTGTTTGTCGTGCTTTCTTGCGTTCATGCTATAGATTTTTGAGATAATTTCATGAAAATTGGTCAAACGATGTGTTTTGGCCCAAACAGAAATGTTAAAAATTTTTCGGATCGAAAAATGAAATATTATCAAGATATTTTAGTGCTGAATAACCAAACAGACACTTTTAAAATTTAAAATAAAGGGTCTAAAAGAAACCAAAGAATAAAATAATGAAGAAACCTTGTACCTTTTTTTTTGATATGTTAAGACCATAATATGGTGAGTTTTTAATGAGTTGTTCTTTTGGGGTTGACAAAGATATCAAACGATAGCTGTATGCGGATTGTTAATTTGTGGTTTGAAAGAATTTAATAAAATTACTGATAGACGAGACAAAAAATTTAATTATAGCTTTGTCAACTTAAATGGACGAGCCAGCAGTTTTAATAACAACTGGCTCCATGAGACGTGATTTGGGTGTAATTATGTAAGGGGTCAATGAATTACGCGACCAAGTTAATTTAATCATGTAGGCAAATTTGCTTGTGACTTATGTGAAATTTGGCGACAATGACATTGCTGTCGCTGGAACAAATTTGCATTAATATTGTGTGTTAACCAAGAAAAGTTACCACAAATCTTTCTTTAAGAGCTGCGTTTGTAGAAAGACGACTATAAAGAAAAATATATAAAAAAATTTAAAGTGGGCCCGAAGTCAAGTTTGTAAATTCGTTTCTAAGTACAATTTTTTTTAGATGTAGATAAATTAAGGAATGTTAACCAGTGCGTACATATTCTGTTTTAGAGTAAACGACCTTTACAAAATTTTTACTATTTATTACAGTGATCGGATGTATTGATGGAACGCATACAGGCTTGCCAAAGCTAGCGAAAAATGAAGGAGTTATGATTGATCGGAAAGGAAACCACAGCCTGAACGGAATGCTAGGTGTAATTTGAACATTTGTGTGTTACTTTTTTCTATTTATATGAATTATACACATTTCTTTCTAGCTGTAAAATGAAAATCGTACCAGTCAATTTCAAGTTATCTGGATTTTCCCATGATTCGCACATGTGAAGGCATTTCATTGAAGGATTTGCAATGAGACAGTAACGCATAGCTTCGCGGTAAGCCGTGAAAAAAATTAGAGCGCCAAAAAGCTACATCTTTCCAATTTATTTTTCAGGTGCCTCTCAGAGCCTTGACTGATGACACGTTACCGAAGTTGATCTCTTAAAAAACAATACATTGAAATCCATGCAAGGCGAAGAATATTGTGGAAAGGTTCATTGCTGTACATAAAGGTTTGTATTCCAGTATTTAGTATTTCGAAACTCTAACTACAGTTTTTGAATATTTTTCTAGGTCACTGACCTATTGTACGCGAAGAGGAGAAGAGTTGCTACAGCCCAAGGAAGATGGGAAGAGTCCCAAACCTTTGTGCAGCACTGTAGAACATTTGCGCCTACTACAAAATGCAAGGAGATCATTTGATTACTCCAGAACTCGAGGCGGCCTGTAAATTAAGGCAATCGGATGAGGAAGTTAGAAGATTACTGGCACTAAATTTATAAATATTCTAACTATCTTAAACATATAAGTAATTTTTAAAGTTGTAATTTGCATAAAAATTTATATAAAAATTAGAAAAATATTGAAGGCATTACCTCCTTTTTGATTGAAAAAACTTTTTATTCACTGGCACTTAAATGTAAATTTCTTGTAAATCGAGTATGATCATTTCAACATTCAAATTAATTTATTATATTATGGTCTAACACAAATTTTACATAGATTTCATTTTCTTTTTTTTTTTTAATACATAAAAGACAAATAGGCCCATAAACACCTATATAGCCACCAACGTTATAAGATTTTAACACAAATTGTTCTTTAGATTGATTATAGCGACAAAGATGATAACAGAGAAAAAAGAGGACGCAGATCACATAAAGATTGTAACTGAATTACGGATGATTCAACGATGTTAATCTGTCTTGACTAAGTCAAGTTGTAACACAGTCCGTTCTGGCGTTAAGTTCAGAAGATTGATATCAAACTATGGCTGTATAGGAATTATTGATATATGAGTATATAAAATTTGTAAAAACACTACTAGACAAGAAAACCAGTTCAATTATAATTACAATAATCTAAAAGGAGAAGTCAGCACCTTTAATAAAGGCAATTAACTGCTTAAGATGAGTTTTGTTGCAAGCACGAAAGATTTCATACAAGTTATTATATAAATTTGAAAATTTCAAATGGAAGTCTAGTGTTGTTGAATTTACTGCACACAAAAATAAGATGCTCAGCTAACACTTTTGTGTGACATTCATCACATATATCAGATGACACCCGTCCACCCATCTTTAAATAAACCTTGTGATATGTGTCATTGCACATGAGCCTGTTGAGCACCTTAATCTTCTATGAGGACTTTTTCTATCAAGACGGGCTTCGCGAGCATGGAGATCAACATTTTCACTTAAATGGAAGCCGCAATAACCTGGAATCCAGATCACATTAGATGCATCTATATCAGAAATACTGAGCATATTATGGATTTTAAACACATACATATTGTGAGTACCTTTTTTTTTATTAGGGTAGGGGCCGGTCTCCTAGCAGAAAACGCTACGAAATTATTGGCACCTATAGATATGGCAAGATCGCCTACTCTTTTTGAACACGGGTATACATATTTATGCAGGGTTAATTCTGTATGTATTGTCAGAATTACCTACGAAAGAGCTTTTTGAAAATATATTAATGCATTTTTACTTTTAACTGCGACGTCATTATTGTTCCACAGGTTTATTGGCTAAATTGGAATTATAGTGACTTTCAGGGTAGAGCAGACAGGTGTTTGCTGAAATAGTTAATGATCCAATAATATACTTCGTTATTTAGCACATTGCATGCATACATATTTTAGTTCTCACGAATTTTTCTTTAACACTTTTGTAAAGGTAAGGAAGTAGTTATTTTAATCTTCGCACACGTAAAGAGGAAAAGTTTTTTTCCGTTTCGCTTTCGACCGTTTTGTATTTTACTTTTCTTCCATTTCTACACCGAAGTTTGATATTTTTTAAATTCCTTTTAGTTCAAAATTTTTCATTTGTTCTTCTTTATGCGTCTGTAGTCCTTTTTTAGTTATTTTTGTCTCTTGTTTCCTTTAAAGTCCTTATGTTAATTTTTAAAGCCTGATGGCCTTAGATGCTAGTGCTTCAAGACTTTAGCATTAGAATTTATTATTATTAGTAAATTAATAATAATAATAATAATAAAATTTTTTCAGATCGTTTTTCAAGTTATTTTATAACACAATTTTTGATTTTTTTTTTTTAAAGTCATATATCTAACAACTTACAACATTAATTCCAATGTCAACAAACAACAAACCTCAAAGGTATACTAATATATAATATATTATAAGCCGATAGCCTTAGATGCTAGTGCTTTTAAGAGTTTAGTCTTAGAATTTATTTCTCTGGCGAAATTAATAATAATAATAATAATAATACAATATATTACATTAAGAATATAAAAAATTATGTATGAAGGAAGCAAGTTGCTAGGGCAATAAAATAATGTGCACTGAAAAAGACGAAAAATCTGCATATTAATGCACAGACTTCTTGATCAAGAAGTTTTTTGAAATCGTACTAAAAAGAATGGTAATATTTTCTACACCACTGTCTGTGTGGTATATAAAATTTCCGAATTTTTATTTGATGTTTTAAAAATTTCCATTCAAAATCTCACTGGATGCTACCGACTGATTAATAAATTTGACTCTATAATTCGATGTAGGTAAAAAGTTAAATAACGCTCCAGAGATTGAAGTTGGTAAGAATATAGTAAGACCGGAATATTTAAGTCCGTTTATGTATTTGAAACGGCTATATACAACGCAGCAACTGCTATTATACGTAAGATCTTTGACCGACACCTTACAACTTGGCTACTTTGTAGGATCAGCCTGTTCAACGTAATTGTGTTCCGCACGACCATATTGGTTTAATAACAATATCGTATAGGTGAACTTTGTTATATAGACGCTTTCCTTTCTATTTGTAAAAGTAACGTGCACTAAACTAAACCTTACTTTTCGTTCTTGGAAGTGCTGCTCTAAAGTGATAATATTTTTTACCTTTTTATTATTTTATTTTACCTATTTATAGATGAAATTCAACTGAAGAAAACTACAATCGAATATTAGCATGCATTAAAAGGGAAGAAAGAAAGAAGAATAATAATAAGAAAGTAATTTTAAAAACAATTATAAAGTTAAAAATAATAATTCATATAAAAATAAATAAAAAGGGAGAGGTAAAAAATCCTAACAAACACAGTTAGCACAGAAGCACACCTGCACACACATGCTGTACACAGCTAGCACAGAAGCATGCCCGCGACAAGAACAGATCCAGCGCATTTTAAGCAAAATTGCTTTAATAGACTTGAAAGAGTCTAATAATGAGAATAAGTGATAGACATCATTTAGGTTTCTGCAAACAGCTTTGGGCGGGTTAAACAGCTCATAATTGTATTTACATTGACTAAGCTTAATCAAGATAAAGTGCTTAGAGAAGCGGCTAGGGATATTAGAGCTTATCTCACCAAGTAATGAGGGCAAGTCAATAGTACCATTTATTACTTCGATTAAGAAGGAAACCCCAAGTTTCTCAAGTGACGGTAAGGATAGTAGACATAACCTATTTTCATAGGATGGAAGAGAGGCAATCGGGTCCAACCCAAATTCCTAAGCGCAAACAGCAAGACTTGCTTTTGAACAGATTCAATTGAATCTACATAGCACATACATGAAGGAGACCACACAATAGAGGTACTCCCGAGTATAGGTCTTACCAAACACATGTACACCCTTTTCGTAATGTAAGGATCATCAAGTTCTTTAGACTACCTCTTTATAAAACCGCTTTGCTTAACGGGAGCTTAATATGCATGTTAACACTTAACCTATGGTCAAATGGAATGCCTGATTCTGTGAAAGAATCTACGTCCTACAACTTGTGCGAATCAATGAAATACTGAGTAATGAATGACTTCCTTCTTGAAAAGCTTCTTACATTTATTTAGATTTAGATTTACAGAAAAGGAAGAAAAAGTTTCGCATCATCAGCGTACATTAAGATCTCGTTGGATTTAATCACCGAGGGCAGGTGATTAATGTATAAATTAAATAAAATGAGTGCTAAGTGTTTGCCTTGAAGTACGCCAGACGTCACTGGGAATTCATCCGAGGTAATGAAGTTAAACAAAACCCTGAATGATTTATTTTGCAGATAAGAGCTTAACCATTTCAGTAAACAGAAAGAGAAGTCAGAGGCTTGGAGTTTAAAGATGAGTAGTTTATGGTTAATCAAATCAACGCTTTGCTAAAGTTAGTGTGTATGACATCAGTGCGAGAGCCACTAGAAAAAGCCTTGAAAACATGAGAAGTAAACTCTAACAGATTGGTGACCGTACACCTTCCTTGTTGTTAAATATAACAACATGTTTACAGTCGGAACTAGAATTTTAAAAGGCGAGATTGCTCTAGGTTGAGAAGGAGCCAAATTGAAAATGTTAAGGCGCTTTAAATTGACTGATTTGACTTTCCCCGCCAGATAACTTTTTATGTTATCCACACATGTATCAGGTGCCAGCCTTGACACAAATATTGCCTTTCAGGGAGGAAGTGCCGTCAAGCAACAATTTAGGAACAGTAGGTTTCACGGCTGGGGAGTTTTCAGTTGGAAAGAATATAGATGGTGTGCCACACTTGCACGAGCAGGTTGTGCCACGTGCTCAGTTTGGCGCACAGCGTTCACACTCGAGCAGCCGGAGGGAGAGGACGATTTATAATTCTCATTATTAGTTTTAGGCGATGACGCCTGAGTATATTGAGTGACGCCGATGGGAGGAGATATCCTTGCCACTTCAGAAACGATGAAGTTCTTTGTAGACTTTAAGGAATCGCTAACTTGTGCCGACGAATCGGACTTAGGGGAACGCAGAGGTGACGAACCACAGGCTACGCCACATGTTGTAACTTTGCTAGCTGGGGAAGAAGATGATTGCGCAATATAACGACACTCATCAAACCTAGTGTGATTTAGTTCAAATTTCTCCCAGAAGGGGTTGAGGTTTTTGCTCAAATGTGAGAAACATTTTCTCGTCTCGGTGAAGAGTTTGTAGAAATCTATGTCCCGCTTTCTACAGTCAGGACACGACCATCGTAAGCGTTTTGAGAGATCAAGCACTGCATCAGCAACACGGCCGATAATACGAGGTAACTTTGCATGACAAAAACGATCACACAGCCAACACGAGAGAAACCATTCAGATTTAGGACCTGTTTTCGCACGACATGGTCTAAATAAATAATCCATGTCCAGCGAAAACCACAAAAGGGCCTTAAGAAAAAAAAAGAACAAAAACTAAAACATTTCACGGCACAAATTTTTAGCAAACTTCGCACTTTCATTTCCACTGTAAATATAGAGCGAAAACAAAAGAAACTGTAAACAAAGATTAAAAGAAAAAAGAGAGACTTTTACCAAGATCTCCAATTGTTGATAACACAAAACCAAAATTTTTCACATAAAAAATTAATATAATTCATATAAGCTAAATTCACGCTTTATTCTTTTAAAGATTTTTAGACACGAATAAAGCCAAAAAAATAAGAAATACACTATGAAATTGAAATATTTCTTGTACAGAATTAAAACGCGACTACAATACACACGCAGAGTTGTCAAAGTAATATGATTTTGAATTTGTCTTGACGCCATGACGTAGTTTTCGTGCGTGTTTTACTTGCTGTATCATAGGCGAAGGTGCTTAAAATACTGGGTTGCGTCTACTCTGTGCACAAGAGATAGACAGTTGGTTCTATACTATTGGCTGGAGAGACAAAGTCATAAGGACACCGATTATGCTGAAGGCTATGGTCGCCCATATTCGGCAGTTGTTTCAGAAAAAAACAGTGCACAAAATCGTTTTGGAAGACGGAAAAATGAAGTTGCGTAAGACAGCTATAACTCTGAAGGTTATAAAAGACAGCTCATCTACCATTTTGCATCAAAATTTATCCGTAAGAAAGGTCTGTTCGAAGTGGGCACCACGACTGCTCACCTTTAACTAAAAACAGTAAACATTTAGTCGAAATAAAAAGAATTTTTTTATACAATATGGAACAATGCATAGAATCATCATTGCGATCCATAGTCAAATCGGCAATCAGCTGAGCGGACAGCGACAAAAGTCGATTGCTACGATTACGGCGTTCTTATTTTACAATCCGCAAAACAGATAAAGTGAAAACTATGTTGCATTGTAAGCACGTTTAAATAAAAAAATTATAAACAGACGAAATGTTAGACGTAACGCTTGTTGAGTGATGTATGAAATTAGGGACTATCAAATTCCTTTGTATGGCTTTAGAATTATGGAGTGCAGTTTAGAAAGCGAATTGCAAGATTATACGATTGACGTGGAATGCTGTTCGACAATAAAGTTTCAAAAAATAACTTAGTGGAATTTGAGTTATGAAAATTAAAATTTTCTTTTGTTTTTATCAAACTAAACGTTCAACTCGGAACTTTTTACTCTACCGAAGGTACACTGCAAAAATCGAAACATGGTCCATAGCTAATCTGTTCATCAAATCTCGTTTGGCTCCATAATTTTAGTTGTAGGAAATTAGGATATAAGCGCATATTTTATCAATAAGGTTAGAATTAATTTTGAACATTTCAAGCCGAGTTCGTTTTGGTGTATATGAAATGAAGTCAAAAATATTAATCCTTTTCATTAAATAACGACCCGAATCAATTTTGGCGATAGAAGGAGTTTAAGTCTTGGCGGAAACAGCCGTGCAGGGTAGGAAAATAAATATGGAAAAAGAGGGCCCAAAGAAAATCAAAGCCGAAGAATACAAAAAACGCTTAGAGAAGAGGAAGCGGAAGCAACATAATTCTAAACAAAAAGTATGTAGTAGGAAAACGTATAAGAAACAGGAGAAGACTGAACTTCCTAAGATACCAGGTCCAGCAACCAATCGCCTGAAAGACTTCGGCCAAGTATTATATAGAAATGGACACAAAAGAAACTACATATACCAATATCTAAAAATATATATATACATACATACATACATAATATAGGTATCTATCTAAAAACATATGTAATCAAAAAACAAAGTAACGTAAATAACACTAAAATATAAAATTAATTAAACATTTTTTTTTACAAATGAATCCTTCTAGATAGAAGCAATAGATGAAATAAATTTTTTTATAAATAGACCAATAACTAAATTAAAAAACTAAAATAAAAAATCTACACTGGAGGAAAATTAATGTGATAAAGAAAGAAACGAAAATAACAGACAGTCAAGAACTTCCTAGCAAAATACAAGCATTTAAACAGAGACACAACGAGGCCAAAGGATTATTAGAATAGAAACATCCGAAAATAGCAGATAAAATAGAAACATACAAAATAAAAATCCAACCTGAAAATAGCTTCTAAAATTATACCACTTCCCACACACAGAAAGAACTTAACACTTTTTAAAAGTATCAGAAATAATTCACAATGCCTTAGCTACAGCAGCAAAACCACAACTCATAGACTTAGTTAAAATGTTAAAGCCTCCTTAAATATACAAAGATAAAATATGAAATATTATTGCTGAAGTTAATAATCTATAAATAAAAGACCTAGGCTCTAATGCCGTTCCTTAACAAAAAATGTTATCACAAACATCAATGATACTGACGCTAACCGTTGTTAACAATTGACTTGACGATTACATCAAATACACCCTGTTTGCGGCATAGCCGAGAACTTTCTCAGAAGCAGTTAATAATGCGCTAGAACACGAAAATAGGCTCCAGCCAAACCTTAACAGAATGAAAATAAATGCCCACAAAAATAATAAATTAATCGCCCCAACTATACCAACAACAACAACAAAAATTCTTACAATAACCAAAATAATAGAAACCAGCATTACAATAATAAAAAGAATAACAGAAATTATTATAGCAATAGCAATAACAACAATAACAATAACAGGAACTACAACATAACATCATTTCTACTAGACACAAGAGAAGATATCAGCCTCTGCAAAGAACACTTATTGGAGTACTACTCACAAGACAGAGTGTATTGTAAGGAAGCAAGTCCGTCCGCCTAAGACAGTTAGCCACAGCGAGCAACCCGTCAGTCCGATCAATCCGTGAGCGACTGTCTGGGGTAATAAAAACAGGAAAACCCACTCCAGTACCAAATGTATTGTAAAGAGAAAAATTATAAACAGATATCGAATATGCCTATGTTAATAAACCCATAGGAACACACACGGTGGTTGAATCACGCGATATGGTACCTGGGTGCCTGTTGAGTAGACATTAGAACAAACATAGTAATAAGCTAGACGTAAGTTGGGATTAAGTAGGTATAAGCAGGATCATGCAAGTCGTAACTAAGGTTGCGACTGCAGCCAGCATACACATAAGCATAGTACCTCAAGGCATAAGTAAACACATAGAACATGTTGGCAATAGGACAAGCGTGCGAGACTTTAGCTATAAAAGGGCTGCACATCGCACAGATTCTTTCATTTCGGTGTCATAGCTGTCTGAAGGTAAGTGGGTACGGACAATGTGGCAAATTTATTCTTTTTTTTGACTTTACGGATAGGGGATGTACTGGCTAGTTGTTAGTCGTCATCCCTGAAGGACTTTTAGGACAGATGACTCTACGGAGAGGGGATGTACTGGCTAGTTGTTAGTCGTCATCCCTGAAGGACGTTGCAGGGCAACTGACATTACGGATAGGGGATGTATTGGCTAGTTGTTAGTCGTCATCCCCGAAGAACGGAGGAACATTTTGTCTTTGTATTAACCGACGAGTAGCGAAACGGAGACAAACCGGCGGCAGCTATGACACTGGCAACGTATCCGGTTCTTTTCTTTTAGCGTCCCGCGATATTAAAAGCGAAACGAAAAGGAAGAGAAGGTTCTAAGCAAAACGGTAATAGCGCCACAAAGTTGGGTCACCTCGCTGGTTCCTTTCCTTGCCATAGCTAGCTTCTACACATCGCTGCACTTCTCTCCAATAAAAAGGAAATAATAAATTAAGGAATTTCTACACCATTCCCCCCGAAGGTCCGGATTATTTTTATTCTAAATTTTCTTGCAACGAACCTTGGAGTGACTGAACTATACCCTGCCCAAGAAAACTCGTTATAGTATCAATCTAATAGGACTATCCAAAGAATATATAAACACTTTGGGAAGAATTAATTAAAATATAAATTTGGGAATCGAAAGCACACAATAAGATCTGATGGAATTATCGGAAGGGGCTTCTTACACAAATATGCTTATAATATGAATTATGAAACTAATACGCATGATGAACAAATTCACCTCCCCATATACGATCACGTAGTTAGCAACAGCATCACAATTCTCCCTGCAAGACGCGAAATTATGGTACCCATACATATCAGAATAGACAATGATACTTTAATACTAAACAAAGAAATAGAAAAAGGGATATTATTCGGGGAAAAGAGGCTTATTCGGTAAAATTAAAAAACGGACAAAAACACATCAAAATACTAAATACCCTAGATAAAGAAATCGGGAAACAACACCTAAACATCAACGCCGAACTAACGCATAAAATAAAACTAAAAATCATAAACGACAAATTTCGCCTCACGAGATTAGAAGACATCTTAGAGAGACTAGGACGACCAAAATATTTCTCCACATAATAAGCTCATTCCATCGAACAGAAGTTAACTAAAGTCACAACCTTTGAACGCTTTTTTAATATCAAACCGACATTTCCAATACACAAGATTTCAATTCGGACTTAAGCTTTGCAGAGAATTCTCATTATAGCTTTATCAGGATTAGACGCTGTACCAAACAAATATGGCAGCGATATTTTTCTTCTTTTTTTTTCAAACAGCTACATTTTGAAAAAAAAAGTTTTTATTTGGCGGAATTGCGTTTCCGGCGTATTGGAAGGAAAAGGAAAGAAAGGAAAGAAAAAATGGTCGAAAAAAATAAAAGTAAAAAAATTACAACCGTCCGAAAAAATCAGTGTCGAGTCAAATATTCGAATAAAAAAATATTATATATGCGAAAGAAAACAAAAAATCATTCAACAAATAACATTCGTCTTTTTATATCTTGAACGTGGATTTGTAACAAGCACAGCACAAAGAACGAACGCGTATAAGCGAATATTTCTAGTGAAATCAGTAAATAAGAGAAAGGTACGCCAAAAAAAAAACGATATGGAGGATCATATGAGGCAATCAATACAGACCCTAATATAACTGCAAAAATTAAGGATCAAATTAAGATTATATGCAATCATTAAGATGTGCAGAGAAAGGTTCGCGTATTTGCTTTTAGTGAATGGCCGTAGACAAGGCTTGATACAAGGCGCGACCCCCTCTAATAAGCAAACATTTATAACCCAAAATTTACATCATATAATAGTCTGAAAGCTGTGGAAAACAGTTGTAAGAAACACCTATAAGTTCAAAGCAAAAAATGCGCATTATTTCCCTTTAAACTAAATAGGGAAAAAACTTATGTCTTTGATATTCATTAGGGCTTTTACAATTAAGTGGTAAATACCGAAGATGGCAATAGCATTTTTATTCACTTATTAATGAAAACTTTATTTATACTTGCAAATTGGAAAATAGAATTAAAGAAACATATAAGTTGTGAGATAATTAAAGTTTAGATTTACTATGCACGGACTACGGTAAGCAAAATCGACCTGTGAAAAAATTATTAAGTGCATTGAGTAAATTGTAACCAAATGATATTTGATTGTCTTCCTCAATCGCGGTCGATAATTTACGCTGCTTGGAAATAATCCGTTACTGTAGACTGGGTAGCGAGCTTTGTACAAAGAACAATCCTAACATTAAGCTTTCTACAAACTTTAAAGGATTTACAACTATTCGCAGATCTAAAGAAAATTGTTAAAATGTTTATTTAAACGTTTACATAAGATTTTTTGGAAAATCCTTTAAGGTATATTTTGTTTTATGTTTATATTTATTTTTATGTAATTTGACTAAACAATTTTCATATTTCATTAAAACCTAGTTTTCTCAGTTTCAGCGTATTTTTTTCTTCTTTCCAGACTAAACTAAAATAAAAGGCATACAAAGGCTTAATAGCTAACGGTTGGAGCTTTGTTCACTTGATGATGTTTTCATTTCAGCTATCGAATAAATAAAGTTGCGTCGATTTAAAGCTTGTTGTAATGAGCGCGAGGCTTTAATGGTAAGGACTTAGATCAAACGTAATTGCTGACTCTGTGTCATTTTGTTTTCTCAATTAATCACAATTTCTTAAAATTCTAAAATTGTACTCAAGTATAGGATTTGTTTCATATGCTTTCTCCTGGCATATGGTTTCCTATCAATTAAAAAAAAGAATGTTTATAACAAAAGAAACGAAAACGCAAGAAAACGTCTTACCTTTTCTGTATCACTGGTGGCACGTAAATTCAAGTCTTTAACAAAATAACCACGGCTTGGTATGTTCAGTAATAGCAGCGAAGTATTACGAAGGCGCTGAAGCGTTTGATGAGTACTAGGCAAATGCTTACCATTGGTTTTTGATAATTCATGATTATTGCAAAGCACCCAATGTAATGGTAAAGTTGATCTGCAAGTAAAATGACTATTAATATGACGATATCGTTGCTTGGCGCGGACGTTACGTTAAATGCAGTTGAATACTTTTTTCCTTAAAATAGCGTGACAACGGTACGATAAATGTTAGGTTCATTGATTTTCTCGATTTCGGACAATATTCATCAACAGAGAAAGTTTTATTCACTCTTTCTGCCAATATACAGCTATGCACTTTCCAACAGTCCGCATTTAATGGAGGCTGATTCGGTTCCGTTAATAATTTGGTTTGTTGCGTCTGTGTTTGATTTGGTAAATCATGTCTTTCTTGTTTTGCGGCTTTTGGGTGTTGATTACCATTGTCATTGCTGAAACTATGGTCCAATATAGCTCCTAAATTATCTACGATTTCCCCTGAAGGTTGTTCTGTACTCAATTGTTTTGTTAGAGCTTGAGTAGAATGCGAAGATTTACCTGCGACTAATAAGCGGGACGAGTTCGAGTTAAGGTGTAAAGACCCTCCATAAGCAACTTGTAACTCATCCTCATTTTCATGTAAAACGGTTTCTTTGTCATCATCGTCATTATCAGCGCGCTCACTACTCTTGGCATTGTCTCCTGCTTCTTGCGTAATCAAGGTTTTAGTTATTTTTGCTTCACTAGGTTTCAGACCCAACGATAGATGATTTGGGACTAAGAGTTGATTGTTTTCCTCGAAGCACACCGACTTGAAGTAAGAAAAAGAAACTTGTATTGTTAACATAAACAGGAGCTCCCTTGTTTGTAAAGGATAAGTAATCATAAGTCGTCACGATTTTCTAGGGTTTTACCTAATGTTTTGGAATGCAATATCTTTGTCTCTATTAGGAAAATAAAACAATGTTTCTCATTAAGGAGAACAAAAACTTGTAAAAATTCTAAATTTGAAATTGAAAGACAAAGAATAATAGGAAACGAGATGAGGAAACAGGTAATTTCTGTCCTCACATTGGTTACCTGACAACTGGATATATCAGCATGTTTAATTTTTTTGTTGCACTGCTCAGGTTCGCCAAATGAATCTATGTAGAAATGTCTACTTATTAGCCAATCGGCGTCTGTGTTTTGCTCTTGGTGATGTCTTTCTTGAGTGGTACTGCTTATAGATGGTGCTCGTATATTGTTGTAAAATATCAAATCAAGAGGATCACTTATAGTATTGTAGGCCGATTCATTGTTATTAGTAAGACTTTGCAAATCTTCAGCATTATCGGTTGCTCGATCAATAATGTTGCGTAATGTTTTATTACTTATGGGTTGTATGTCCAGAGAATAATTGGTCTGTGGCGCTTCGGTGTTTAATTTTTGGCCTATTTTCTTGCTAGTAGCACTAATGGAAACGGTCGTAGTACTCATAGTTGTAGTGACAAGTGGATTCAGCGGGGAAGACGTTTTATAAATGCTCGTCTCATCAACAACTGCATTACTAAGATGCATATGATGGATCTGTAAGGGGGTGTTGTCTGCTTGACTTCTGCGCAAGCTACCTACGACAGGTTCCGTGTTTAGTTTCTGTATGTCGCCATGCCGCGAATTATCTTTGATTTGTGGTAAGCGGGTCTTAGAAGTTACTGGCTTGTGGTCTGTATCAATAGAATTATTATCAAGATCTGGCTGTAATAGTTCATTGGCGCCTGCTATACGTTCCGAGGATGTGTCCGAAGCATCAGTGGCTTGCACGGATATTCCATTATTTGGATGATTGTAAATGACCCTGAAAACGGTATTACGTCCTGCCTGGGGTTTTATTTTCGCTTTACTATTTATGGTCTTATTTGTGCGAACCATGGGGGATGTAGTCGATCTTAAATGTTCTCTATTAAACTGTTTTAGCTCATTTTCTACGGAGGGTTTTTCCATGATAGCCGTTAGCTCATCATTGCGTGTTGGTACAATCTCTTCAATTGCATCTATACCACCCATGATTTCATCACGATATTTTGTGTAGTTACTGTCCATAGTCATAGCAGAAGAGGATGATTGATAAAGAAAATTACGAGTTTTATTAACTCTGTTATTCAAGTAAATACGTTCTTGTTCTGCAAGTGACAAGATATCAGGTCTGTAAACGTGCCCATTACTCAGAACGTGTATACTCTCCAAGTGTTTAAAGATATGTTGTTTTCGGCTATGTTCAACAAAGTACAAAGTGGAAACGGCAGCCAAGCTGGAAGAAAGAAAATTTTTAATATATATTATTATTATTATATTTTGAGTAGATTTATATGTGTCCACTTACCAGGCCGCCATAATGATAACAAGTAGGAATATGGTTATTTGCAGGGTTCTATTCGAGCAAATTTCTTGACTTTCTTTATTGGCCATAATTTCGTTCCGCATGAGTTGCATTTCAGTGTCTTTAATATGTTGTAAACGATGGTTTACGCGTTCCAAGTTTTCAATACGTGACTCCAAAGTTCCAGTCACTTTACACAATTCTTTTACCGCGCCAATATTTTCCATGAGTATTCGATCCTTATTAACCAACAAGAAATTCTCAATAACGTTACCGTTAGGCAGCACTATACTGCCAGCTTCTTGTACTGCATCCGGGATTACTTCGCGCACCTCTTGGGCGATAACTCCTGTATCCACAATATCCCCAGATCCGTTTTTACATTTCAGACCGGAGTGCAAAGCAAATTCTGGTTCTAAACGGTAACGAACAATTCGTATCTTCTGCAAATTCCTTAACTGCACGGAGGTATCCAATTCACCTATCTCTTGCTTAGCTCGACTGTCGCTCGGTTGCACAATGTGGCCGGATATTTTGAGATTACCATGCACTACTAAGCTTTCGTCAGGCCGGTCGGTGTTTATGCCGACTCGGCCCGCATGGTAAATAGAGTCTTGTGTAAGACCTCGTTGCCAACATAAATCTACATCAGATTCAAACTGTCCTGGATTAGACGCTCGTACGATTATTTTATCACTTCCCTGACTAATAATAGGAAAATCGCCGGAAGCTGTGTGCACATGTAAAGCCACTACCAACTGAAAATAACGTTGTTCGGGATTGGGACGTCCTTTCTTACGCATGTTATTATTGGTGGTTTCGGAAAAGTGCAAGCGGCCCACAGTTACTTTACTAACGATATGGCTCTGGAGATCAATCCTAAAATCAAAGAAATAATTCAATCAGGATTTATAGTGTTTTTATTTTATGTACTTACGGTACGGGATAGAAGGGCTTTTTTGAACGGTCTGACTGGCTTTGCTCAACGCGTATCGTTTGGTTTGGAGATTCCAGCTTTACTCCATAAAAATGTAAATGGAAGGATTTAATTTTTTCGAGACCGGACGGCGTTTTGACAAATTTAGCGTCTCCTTGTAATCTGGCATGGCAAGTGATTTGGAAATGATTTTTTTTTTGGCAAACAAAGGCATCGTCAGATGCTGAGAAATTGAAACCTTTATCAGCATCCACGCGATAATATACTATTGATAATTCTTGCAAATTTTGGTCACACAGCCTATGCCAATTTTGGTGTTGGAAAGGGGTAAACTTTATGCAAGGACTAAGGGCGTCTATACCACTTTCTGAACTTTTAGACGTGTCCACACAAGCAATCTCCACATTAGTATTGACGATCGATAAAGCTGGTGATAGGGAGGCTGTCGAGTGAGGAGCTGTACTGCATAAATCACTAGCGCTTGTTGAGTTTTGTGAGCTTAATTGTATATTTAGCGGAGATGTGGGCGAAACTTTTGATTCATTTGCTAGTTGCAGGGGAGTGGCACATGATGCGCTTCGAGTGGGACTCATTTTAAATCCGGGATCTGGCTTAATGCTTGTGTATTCTGAGCACTCAACGTCTATGGTCATTTTTCGCTTTCGAGACAAGCTTTGGTGATTTGGAGTAGAAGGTGTTGATGTGCGGCTTAATTGCGGTGTGGATGGTATGCTAGCATGACTTGTTCCTATGGCCTGCACATGAGGTAAATCGGTCACGGTGTTTAGCATGCACGCGGAAGATGCTGATGGGGAGTTATTGTGGTCAATATTTCCCAAATCCAATTGATATGAAGATGAAGAGGATGTAATGGTGGGCGCATACATTTTATTCGCTAAGCTATTTAATTGGGTGTTGGTTGAATAAAAGGAGTGAGAGGCTGGCATTTCGATGTGCGCGTCTGTTGAACGGCTGTTAAAAGTACATTGCAAGGCACCCGTGTTGACAAGTAAACCTGATTCCTGTTTGACTCGCACAAGGCCATTCACGTTTCCATGCGAATTTCGCAGTACATGTGAATAATTGTTTGTGTGCGATTGTTGGTGCTGAGTTGGTGACGTAGCATATTGTTGTGATAGGTGCTGTGAGCGGTGTTGCTGCTGTGTTGGCAATATATGCAGTTCATGTATGGCAGGTGCTACATTGCTTGTTAAGCCTGGTCCATTGTAAAGATCACGTGACGTCAAAGTCAGGCCGTGCACATCCTGTGACGGGCTATAAGGTGGCTCAGAGCTTGAATCGGGCGGGCTTTCCGGTAGATGTGAGTGTGTATGATTATTGGAACTTGTAGCATGTATGCCGATCTGTGCTACATTAGTCAGACTAACTCTTGCTGAGATAGTTGGAATTGGTGGTAAAGTAGTGTCCTGCAACGGAGTCGATGTGGGGGATGTGACCGGCGTTTCAGCTTTTGAATTACATGCGAACAATGCGGACTCAACAGCGTTTAAACTACTTGAGTGACCACCATTTGCGTGAAGACTATCGACACTTGTTGTTACATGTAAATCCTCAAAGAATATGGCTTCGTTATCGATACCGCCAACATAATCTGAACGATCTAAAGATTGAAAAAGAAGAAATAAGTGAATAAATAAAACGAATTTAATAATATTACAAAATAGTAATATTAATCAGCAGAGGTGCAAAAGTAGTCCAATACTATGTCAATGTCGGGAATCGAAAAAAGAACTCAAACGCAAAAGAGCAAGTTTCCGCAAGGAATGTGATTTTATTTAAACATTTAAACAAATGAAAACTGCCTTTCATAATTTTAGGTTACTTATTCGACTCTTTTTGAAATTAATGCTGTTAATGTGTTCGCTGTTCGGTGTTAAGTTCGCTGAATTGTGACTTTTAGGGTAGTATAAATTTTACTTAAAATTCTCCTTAGCATTAGTTTGGCAGCGATTCCATCGTCGACTCATTTTCGAATCTCTGCACAATTTCGAAACCGCGTGTCAGCCAAGCCATGCTGCATCTATCCGAAAAAGTGGTGATCAGAAGGCGCTAATTTCTAATTCAAGCTATAACGGGGTAGACTTGACAACTCTTACAACTGTGGTCGAGCGTTCTCATGCAAGAGGATGACTTTGCGTCTGTTAACCGCTATTACTGGTCTTTTTTGCAGCAGAACATCCTTAAATTTGTTTAAGTGACGTCGGTAGACATCTGCATTGACAATTTCGTTCGGTTTTAGCAACTCGTAATGCAGCACACCTTGGTCCCACCATATGGCCATGAACATTCCGGTTCGGTGTAGACCTGGACGGCTCTGCTGGGCTAACCTATGACTTTTTGCATTTGAGAATGTCGTAGTAGAATAGAGAAAGCTCAAAATAACCGAATTTAATCGTTGTATACATTGATACGTCGCATTACTTTATCATTTTCACCAATACATGTCGCTGATTAAAGTATGTGCAACAACTTAATGTTTTATTCCACGTTCGAAAGTAGTTGCACTTTTCCAACGCCTTTAATACCAAAACTCAGTAGCAAGATCTATTGCGTTCGATTGTTCGAATGTTTAACATAATTACAACATTTAATATATCTGGAGTACATACAAAACGCATAAGTTAGTTTTTAGTTTCGATCTAAATTCCATCGTTTAAGCTCATCTAACGGTTGAAAGTTTGCCAAGTAATTTTGTAGCTTTTAATAATAGCCTGTCTCTACAATGCCAACATAGCATAGCATTTACTATTTCAATCTTTTTGTGATGTAAGCCTCACAAAAGACTGCATGAAAGAGATTTATTTTTAGTCGAATGACCTCTCTGTTTGTAACCTGTTGCTGGCTGAAACGTCGGCGGTTGCGAAACCATAGAAATGTTCAGTACGAGATTGTATGTAACCCGATCATAAATACATCAACAGTAATCAAAAGCAAATTAACTTATCAGTTATAAAAGATATTTAACTAAAATAAAACTTGGTGCAAGATCAAACCAATACACTACAACAGGCAATTCAGATATTGTAACGGTTACACCGCTCATAACAGTTCACCAACGCTTTCTTCTGAATCATTGACAATGCTAAAGCTTTCATGTTTAACCTTTTCCAAGGGTAAAAAAGCTACGTTACCTACGTTAAACGTGAAAGTAAATAGCATTTTCAGTCTTGCCCAATAGGAAATAACACTGCTTTCTTCTTTTCTTAGAAAACTGCAGGAAAACCAACCCAAAATTTATTACGTACACATGAGTAACCAACCAACATAAAAATGAGAAATTCATTATTGCAATCGATGCCTCAATCAGCATTTCACGAACTGGGTGTAAATACAAGCTGATCATTTTTTTTTTCGGTATGCACAAAGCATTATCCTGGCTCGCAGCTAAGTTGGATTTAAAAAAATAGTCATATTCACAGACAGCAAAAATGCTTCTTATAATGCTTGCTAAAAACATATTTTGTGACTTTCTATTGTTAGAAAATCATCGATACACTGATAACTTCAATAAACGATCTTGACCTTCTCTGAGTCAATGGACATCGCAGCATACAAATCAACGAAGGTGTCCACAATTTAACAAAATTAGTTGTTGCTCTGTACTCAAAGTTACCTTTTACGCAAAAAACGTTGCGAAAAGTGGAACCGTAATACGCCTTATATGTAGCAGAAAAAGTAATGTTCTTTATTTTTAATTCAATTCCTACTCAACCGTGATGGGGTTAACTTCGATACACCATGCATTAATGTGTTCTCGCCCATTCGCTCAAAATGAAAAAATTCTGGCCAAAATTTCTTTCGAGAGGTGTAATGCTCGTTAGTATACAACGCCGGAGAAATTATCGTCTGTTGTTCTAATAGGAGCAGCGTACTTACACAGAATTTAATCCACTACTAAGACTTTTACATTGAATATTTTAAACAACTAATATTGATATTAAGCAAACATGGTTTTTAGTAAAACAAAATTCGATCCAGTATCTAGTTGTAGAACAAATCCTCCACAAGCTGTCTCCTCTCAGCTTATGAAATCGCTGGCAATATCTTTATATGAATCTACTAAGGAAATAATAGCTCAGCAACTAGATTTGACAAAGTAGGCGCCTCCGCAGCGAGTTCCTTCTAAATTCCCGAAATTGTCCGTACGATCTCAGCAGGAGCATCTTAAGAACACAGTCTAAAATTGTTGAGTATAATGGAGCTATGATGAATTTCTTTCCACTTTCCTAAAACTTTGAATGGGGTATGTTTTTAACAGGCTCCTCTAAACGAGTTTAGATTTGAGAGATATGCGCAACATTTTTGTGATCAATCTTAACAACAAAAAAAAGAAGAATATTCTGAAAATTAAGATTAGGTGTTTTTCGTTTGTTTAAGTTATTTGAATTTGTCTGCTCGTAAAGCTGCAGAAATGGAACATTCCTTGGAATCTTGGATACGGCTTACATTCTTTGTATTAAATTAAAAGACCATAAAATTCGCCTTGGTTTTGCTCGAACCCGTATAGTTTTGTCTGTAATACTAATCTAAGGAAATTTTCCAGGGCTGCTTTATAAATAATAAGAATTAAGTTATACTTGGTTTGGACGTGCTTTTTAAGACCAATCTCTAATACGTGCATATTTAAACAAGAAAATTCTTAAATAAAACTTAATTATTTGCATAATTGATTTTGCTACTTTTTCCATGCACATGAATCTCCTGCATACTTCAATGTTTTTCAGATATTTCGCTTGTAGTGTGTACGAATAGTGGTATAAATTCTTCATATATGTTAGTCAGCTCTTGCCCAAAATGAATAAGTTAAGTGAATGAGTGAGTCAAGCAATATAAGTTGACGTAACATATACGTAACCACGTGTACTTGCCCTCTTTGGCGACCGTTCCTTCGTACATATCTTCCCTTGTGTACTAACCATTTAACGTTTTCTGATAATCCATTTTTTGAAGTTGTTGATCTGGTTTCCGTAGACTTCAATTTTAATTTTTTGGTTTTTTTAGAATCTTTGTTGTTAGTTCCTTTAGTTTTTTATTTTGCCCGTTTTCTAATTTAGATATTTTTTAACTTTAGCAGAAAATTTGTAACACCAATTATACGCCGGACTCTATGAAGTATTCGATTGAATTAACAGTTTGAATATGTGAACCCAAATGTTTATTATAAATGCCAACAAAAATAAACAGGGATAAAATAAAATGTGGTTACAAGAAAAATTCATAATTAAGCAGTTAACTAAATTTGTTACTGTTATTAGCTTAAATTTTATAACGTAATGTTGTGACCCAACAGATGAAAACTTGGTTCAATAATGAATTGCTTATCTAAATATAGGTACGCTGTACCGCATGCACATATCTGTGTGTGCTCATGTGGATGTGTTCATGCCTGTCGCATTTGTTGGTATACATCAATTATCTAATCTAAGACCATTACGTGATTGTGGTAGTTTATGCTTCTTTGTTTCGGTGCATTTTTTACAGTGTCGTTGCACTTTACTCTTGGTTGAGCATTTGCCATCGAATTGTTTAAAAGGCTTTTCTTTAATAATAATTTTGGGATTTTTATATCAAAAGCTTACTGTGCGTACATACAGTTGATTTTCTTTAATTATTAGTTTGGCATATTATATTTTCGAAACTTATAGCTGTTGTCTCCGCCTTTTCGGATTTCGACGAGTCTTTTAACCAGGTAAATTGAAGCATGTTGCAGGCGAGCAAGATCATCTACTAAGTACTCTATGCTACTTGGCTCTACATTATAATGTGCAAAAGATTAAATCTTTGTGCCATATAAATGTTTAGTTTTCATGTGACCCTTACACCGCATGGAATACAAACGTTTTAGGTTGACAAATTTTGTTCGCAAAATTGCTCATTCCGTATCAATTTTCATCATAAAATGCTAAAAATGACATCTTGTCACTATGCAAAGATTTATATTTTTTAAGAACGTTTAGATGATTCAAAAAAAGTTGTCATCTCAGCCAATTTTTCACACTCACATTTCAGGTTGTAATTTCATATTCATTTACAGTGGAAAATGTACTGTTTTTAATTAATTTTTGTCGGTAAATACTAAAAATTGAAATTTTTTGGTACATTTTTGATTAAAATGGACGTTTAAAGGTTCCGATCTACACACATCGCTGCATCGAATTGCTTCAAAATACCTGGAAAATGCCAATCTGACCGATGAGCACAAAAATATAATTCAGACGGACAGGTATATTGAAATCGATTTCTAATATGATACTAAATGATCTGCTTCATATCGTTGTGGGTCTTGCATGCGGCTGCGCTTGGGGCGTTTATATTTTTAACGTATAAGAAATTCGATTGTTCTAAACGCACATAGTCTCTATGAAAGTAACTATGAGAGAATATTTATTTTTCATCTTTTAGTTTATTCAAAAAACAGCTTACTGTCAAAAGTTCTTCTTTTATTACATAGTTTACAATTTACTTTTTTGGTGCATTCAGTTGTGAGTTACAGCGTGTTAAAAGTGCAAGTGAACAAAGAGAAAATTCGGTACATTTTACAGTTTTTCTTTGACAAAGGCGAATGAATGGTGTTATTTGCAATTTTGGTTTCGTAGATTCCGTTCAGGAATTTTTGATCTTAAAGATGCACCTCGCACAGGTAGGTCGGTCGTCGAAAATGTCGATAAAATCGGAGAAATGATCGAAGTTGACCGGCATGTTAGCAGTCGTAACATCGCCCAGGAGATAAAAATCGACCATAAAAGAGTTTTAAACCATTTACACAAAGCTGGATTCAAAAAGAAGCTCGATGTTTTGGGTGCCACACCAATTAACAGAAAAAAACATGATGGATCGAATTTCCATCTGCGAAGCCTTGGCCAAACGGAATGAGATAGACCCATTTCTTAAACGGATGGTGACTGGAGATGAGAAATGGATCACTTACGATAACCCTTTGCGAAAACGATCGTGGTCAAAGAGCGGTGAAGCACCTCAAACGGCCAGGAAGGTTTTGCTATGCATTTGGTGGGATTGGAAGGGGATTATTTATTATGAGTTGCTTCCATATGGTCAAACGCTAAATTCTGATCTCTACTGTCAACAACTGGACCGTTTGAAGATAGCGATTGACCAGAAACGGCCAGAATTGGCCAACAGGAGAGGTGTCTTGTTCCACCAGGACAACGCTAGGCCACACACATCTACAGTGATTCGCCAGAAACTTCGGCGAATCACATCCGCTATACAGTCAGGACTTGGCACCAAGCGATTATCATCTTTTTCTTGCATTGCAAAATTTCTTTAATGATAAAAAATTGGAATCTAGGGAGGATTGTGAAAACCGACTACTAGATTTTTTGCAAATAGAGACCAGGACTTCTATGAGAGAGGCATTTTGAAGTTACCTTTAAAATGGCAACAAATCGTACAACAAAACGGTGCATAATTGACCCAAATCGGACAATCCGAAGCATGTTAAATAAAGTCCTGAAGTTCATATAAAAATAATGGATTTCTTTTTGCCCAAACTAATATATTCAGCAGAAATGACCAATTTGTTTGGAAGTGATTAAAAGCTGTAAGCTGATTTTTATATAAAAAAATTCTTAATATTGATCGAATTCTTCCGGAAATATGACAAAACGAAGTAAATTTCTGCATGTAATATTGGCTATTCAGCT
The DNA here is from genome assembly GCF_014805625.2 of Glossina fuscipes. Lineage (NCBI taxonomy): Eukaryota > Metazoa > Arthropoda > Insecta > Diptera > Glossinidae > Glossina > Glossina fuscipes. The sequence goes on along the minus strand of NW_023998639.1, from coordinate 228,403 downwards.
CAAGTGAGTATATACATTTGTAGAGTCTATAGATGCGAGAAAAAAGATTTTTTTCTCCAGTAATAGTTTGTTTCACTTCGTATTAATGTTAATATTCCGAAGAGATAGTCGCAATAAAACACTGCAATATCACAGTCGTTATAAAACAAATCAAGTCACGCAAACCACACACAAAAAAGGTGCTATCACTTGTGACGTCCCTACAATCTTGTTCAAAATAGTGCTATCGTGGATGTTTCGAATGTGTTCATCTGAATTACGTTTACGAAACCAGAACAAATTTAAAATCCAAAACTTGACTTGGGATGGTCGTTCATTGCATTGACTATATTTGAATTGATCTTATTTGTCCGTGGTGACTTTCCAAAGAAATCCAAACCTTTTGTATACTTATTGTATTAACAGTGAACAGTAATTTTAATGAAATACTAGAGAGAAAGTTGGTGGGAACGTTCAATTATAAGGAAATTCAACGCGCTAAATCTATTGATGTGCACGTAACAAATGATACGATAAAGCACACCCACGATCCAGCTTATAACGAAAATATTGAATGAAATTACAGTAATGACATTTAGTGTAAAACCGATTTCCATTTGGTGCAAGTAATATCCCTTCGCCACTTAAAATCAGAAGCGCATTTTTTGCATCATCGAAGAGTTCCTGAAATAATATATTCGGCTATGTTAAAGTCCTGACAGCTGTATTTTTCTTCTTATTCTTTTTATCTTAATACGAACAGTTGTTTGCTACAACAAATGAACCCGTTTTATATAACAATTCTATTGAAAAGCTATTTACAAAACTGGGCCGTTCAGGAATTAATCACATTTGGTTGCTCAGCGGCGCGAATCAATTTTATTCATTAGGTAGTTATGAATTTCGTCATAAGTAGGTAGACTATCTTTAATTGGAAACGAATTTTAAGTGATAACACCCCTTTAAAAGTAAAGCTCTTAGTAAAATAGTTGGTTGCATAGCAAAGGAATTGTTAGTCTGGAATTTCCCATTTGAAATATATTAAAGATTAAATAATGTTGTTATACGTGCTGAAGTTTGACATTATCAAAAATAGGGCTATTGTTTATATTTTCTTATATTTTTAAATATTCCAAATTATCGTTAAGACAAAGGATAATGTACATCATTTAGTGGATTCACAATGTAGTTGTTCCTTTCCAAAATAAAAATGCGATTTCATTAGATTTATCCAGGAATTACGGTGCATGTAAAAGTGAATTGAAAACTCGGAAATCGTGTATTCTGTGCATTGTTTTTACAATGAATTTTCGCCAAAGTAAAATGGAACTTATTCACAATATAGTAATTATAGAAACTGAACGCAGAAATAGATAAATAAAAAACATATTTGAAATAATTTATAGGCTAATTTACAATTAAATTAACAAAATTACAAGTAAGTGCAACGCGCTCATATTGTAGACATACAGTAAAAGTCAAAATTTCGAGAAACATTTGTTTGTTTTACGTATACAGGAGCCTGTGTGTTGGATCCGCTGGCTATTACAAAAACTTTAGATTTGTTTGAAGGAGACTCGTTTGGTGCTATATGATAACATAGACAATTATTATAATGTTTGTTATGTTGTTTCATTCGCTTTCCATCACTGGTTAATAATAAAAGTTTTTCCTTTATTAATCTTATTATATTAAATTTGCCATAATGGTATTATCATACTTTTATTTTATCAATTGTTTCATTACACACTGGATTTATGCGCAAAAGTTTTTTTTCTTTGTAAATCACTCACGATTGTTTTACGATGAAATAATAAAGAAAAACGATTTTTTATTTATTTTTATTTTTGTTTTCTTTTGCTTCATTACAATCTAAAGCTGATTTGTAATCTGCTCAAAAAAATATATATATATATATGTATATATATATTCTCAACTATGTGCGCACATGTTCTTTGAATGCATATGTTTATACACGTACATTTACTTTTGATTATTTAATAATATTATAATTTCTATTACAGATTTTGAATTCAATTTGCTTATCTACCTAGCCTGTGTGGTCTTTACGTTTAATATTTCTTCTCCAATACAATCGAGACAATACAGACAGACATACAATTATGGAGACATAAAGAAACACAATCGAGTGAATCGAGTTTCATTTTCACAATTATTGATCAAACAATTTTGTTAGTTACAATTTCTATCTAAACAAAAACGTGTGCATTCATACAGTTACACATTCAAAATAATGTTTATTACCATTACAGACACAAATTTTATTTTATTTATTTATTTATTTTTTTCTTTGTATATCTAGCTTGATTGGCAAGATAATGTAAAAATATGTTTTTTAGAAAGAATTTCCTTAATAGCTAATCCTTGATTTTACGTGCACTTTCAAAAAAGGAGTAAATAGGAAAAAAAGATTTACATAGAATTTTTATTTTAAATATCAAGACTCACTAACTTTGTTAAAGATTGGAAAAAACTACTAAGGATTATATAAAATCCTTCGTATAATTTTTGTAGCCCACTACAAGACAGTCTTGAACGAATGGTGAATGCTCGGCCAATAAAGAAATAAAACTTATTGCCTGGGCATGCATTCGCTGCAACCATCTTTACACCTCTTTTTCTTTCGTCACATCGTTCAGACTATCTTTGTGTTACGGGTCATCATCCCCTGAGTTATTGGTACTTTAAAAAAAACGCGGTGTTTTCTTGGGTTAAATTTGTTTGTTGTTTGGAGGAAATAAATATTCATGGAACCCATAGATGAAAAAGTGATTTATGTGTTATTAGCGTATGTCGCTGTTAAAATATTGTCAGCGATGGGAATATTTGAGTGAAAAATTGCATAGAGTATTGGTTATTTCAATACCAATATATATATTGGACCGGTCATTTGCAACTTTAGGATAGAAGCGTCTGTTTTGCAAACAAAAACTAAGTAGCAAATACATAGGAGTTAGAAGACATTTTCTAAGTTTCTAAAGTAGCCCATCGAAGCCCTTTTTCACATCTAAGAATTTCGAACCCACATTTGTTTTCGTAAGCCCGCACAAAGTGACGAACGCTTCATTAACCGAAAAGGCAAGTATAATCTGCACGAAATAGCGATAAGTTAGCCTACGTATTTGTTTATATTTTTGCATGTATATAAATATTTGCAAGGTTTGCGACTGCGACATGAAAATTATGGTAGCAAACTTTAGATTTTCTTGATCAGGCTATGATTGGCATGTGTGGAGGCCTTCCAGCGTTTAGCTGGAAGACCACGGGACGGGGAATGAAAGTAATTGGCTTCTCGTCGTTGGCTTCTTTGTAAGCCGTGAAGTAATCTAAATGCTATGTGGTTTTACCATTCAAATGATATCGGTAACCCATAAGAGCCGTGGCTAACCTGAAATATGATAATATTCGTTGCAAAGCAAAGCTTACTGTTGAGAGATGCAATGATTTGTATATTTTTTAAAACTCTACATTAAGCTTGTTTATTTTTCAATGACGATGGTGTATTTTAATGGAACAGCGGAAGAACAGATACGTCAAATTCCGAAATTCGGGGTTTAACTTTTGCAATTTCGGCAACCTATTTTGACGACGATGTCGGATTTTAGTTGCGGAACTTACCAATTAAAGCGAATAGGTAGGTAACTAGGAACTTATCTATCCTATGCACTTTTAAATCGAATTTCGTTGAAATAAAGCGAAGGAATCCATTTTAAGATGTTTTGTGAAATTTACAAAGTTGGCTTTTATTTATATGACATAAAATTTCTTTTGCAATTCATTCAAAAACATTTTACATTCTTTGTAGGTAAATTCGTATGTTAATAAATAAATAAATAAAATAAAAGCAAACTAGAAGCTTACATTCGCAATTCAAGATTCTTTTCCCAAGAAGTGGAAATATGAAAACATTATGTATAATATAACAATGCAGGATCATGAGGTTTGCCTATAAACAAACAAACAATAAATTTTTCCCTGATTTTCCCAATATTTTTTCCAAATAAATTTCGAGTGACGCAACCCATACAAAAGCAAAATAATCACTGCCCTAATTTAAACAACTTTGTGATACACACAGTCAAGACTACGCACTCGTAAGTAGGGTAATCCACGTATCACGTATGTGAAACTTAATATACTTTCGCGAGCCAGCCGATAGTTGGTAAAAGCTTTTGTTGCGATCACGTAAGACTTTCGTAAATGAAAAAGAAGAAAACAGTAACAAATGTTCGTTTACATTTATTTGTGGCTGTCGAAATACCAAAAATAATAGGTGGGACTTCCAATTGATGAATTAACATATGCGCAGATCATTAATGAAATAGTTACCCGCTTGCCAAACGCGTGCGAGAAGCACGAGTCGTTCAAGAGATTCGCAAATTTGCTGAGAAGGAAGTATGAAAACTCCTGATTTTAAAATCGACTACCGCTTCACTAAACATATTTCGAAAGTAATTCTTGGGGATTTTTTCAATTAATGAAAGTGAAAATTGCGTTATTTCCTAAAACAATAGATGTGCGCCTTTTCGTATTGGCGTACGTTTAACTCGACGCCATAATGTTGGTGAAAATCCTCCCAATATATTGATTACTTTTGTTTCGGCGGCCACATTCAAACATTTTCAAACTGAAAATGTTAAGTCTAATGATGGTTGCGATTAAAATGAGTATTTATTCTAATAAGCAGAAAGGGCTTCAAATTCAAGATTGACAATGTTTTCTGCCATCTTCCTACGTCATCAGCAGTTTTTTCAATAAATAGAATCGTTAGCTTGGATTAAGATGCTATCGTTTTTAGTTTAGCTAGTTATGGGAGAAATAATTAGTAAGTATGCATAATAAATGTACAGTAAAATGTAACCAATTTATTAGTCTCTTTGTTAGTATTTAATACAGGCAAGTAATATTATATGAGCACATAATCACGCACTATGGGGCTGGGAATCATAAATATTTCCTTAAGATGAAATTTTAAAGTATTCCAGAAGTAAATCGATAATGAAAGACGCTTCCAAGAGACCGTTCAAAAATTATTAATTAGATTGTTAATAGAGAAAATAGAGGAAAGTGGAAAAGTAAAAGGTCGATTTGCTCTTTCACCAGATCCCAAATGATTTCGAATGACAGCGAGGAACCTAGTTAAATCCTTTAAGTTTCTGAAATGCATTAAGGAAGGCTAATCTTCAAATACGCAAGATTGCGCTTTTACCGCTTTTTTGTTCTGAAATAATATATTGGTCTCAATGTTTTCTTAACATTTCCGTATAAAATTTACAAATTACATCGATAAATTGGTCACCTTTTGAATTTCTGTAAGGTGGGATTGTTTTTTAATCGTTTTTAACTCTTCCCAGATTCTTTCAATTCATTTCTCTCATTTCTGATGGATAAACCTATTTCTATCGCCAATGGATTTTTTTAAATTTAATAACTTATAGCACCATTTCTTAAACAACTTTCATTAAGCGCTCAACATAGCACAACTTTTACTCACAATTTATTCATTCGTTCCGTCCACGTCGTTTTTTATTGTTTCATCCGATTCCGAAGCATAAATTTAATAATTACAATTCATAAGAAATGATTGAATGCCGGCAATGAAGAATATATCAACTAAAATGCCGGAAAAATTCCTTTAGAATGCCTTTGTTTAGGCAATTGGATTCACTCCAAAATGCTGTGGTCGAAGAGCCAATTAATTAATTATTTTGCCAAATGTTGCAGCCAACTCAGAAATTAGAATAGAAAGTACGGTCTATGCTAATTTAAAATGTAGTACAAATAATTTATGTAAATACTCCTTAAAATTAAATTTTTGAAAGTTTTTAGTAAGCGGTTATTTTGTTAGAAAAATTTAGAAATACACTGAACATCAATGGTTGATTATTATTCCATCAATTAACTTTACTAAAAATCGTATTGACGCAATTAAACTTAGATCAAAGGGAGATGATAACAGCACCGATATGTTCGTTACACTGCATTTGAAAACACTATATTCATCGCGAAACGTTTTAGTAATTTTTTCAAATTTAAAACTTAATACGATCTCGTGGTTGTAAGGAATTATAATAAATAAAATAACTCTGTACTAAAACGCTTAAGGAATTTTTAATAATTAAGTCCACATTATTTATTAAAAAAGTATGGTACTATTTTAGTCGAAAAATGAAATTTTCAATCAACTACTATGTACAAAAAACAATATTTTTAAAAAATTCTACACTAGCTTGAGCGATAATAGCTAAAAGGAATTTTTTTTAGATTTCAATTTGGACGAATTGTACTGCATGTCGTACAGGAACTTAGATTAAAAATGTCTTGCGGTAATGGCTGATGTGTTGCCACTTTTTAAATTTTGTCAAAGACATTTCTTTTTTTGTTTAATACATGGCTGATAAATTTCGAATATTATCATTCTAGTACATTTCCTTTCACCGCAAAGAAATGCTCAAAAATACGCTTCTGTTAGTCTGCTAGTTTCACACAATTATAAGTTTTGCGTGCTCTAAATAACTGGAACATTCACAGCTAGAGACTATATTATCCACGTCATAAACTTCGGGTATTCAGCTCACAGGGAATTCCCAAAAAGCTACTACTGAATATTATTTACAATATAGATAAAAATATATTACTTGACCATATTGTTAAATAGTTGGAACGAAGGAAATAATAGCATCGTTATGCTCCTGCTCAATATGGTAGGAGCCAGAGATAGCTTTTTTATATATTTTCAAATAATTTATAGTTTTCCTTAATCTTGATACACTTACCTAAGTCTGTTAAAATGTGATCGTTAAAGAAGTCCATGGCCAGAAATCAAAACGTTTCAGCATATATTTGTTGTTTATAACATCTTTACATATCGATTTCAATGTTTGCAACGACAAGTAAGACACATGATCTATAGTTTAAAGGCAGATAATGGTTTAATTAAGTTAATAAAAAGGAAAAGTAAAAAAAAGGAAAAACGTTAAAGTAAAATCCAACTGAAATTTAAAAAAACTATTTCACACTCTTTTTTATTAAATCAAGAAGTTAAAAAAACGTTAATTCAATTAAAGAATTCATTTGAACACGCACACAAATAGACTCATGAACACAAGCAAGTATGTAAGCATCTGAATGTATACGCCTGTCATATTATCACATAACTAAGAATAAGATGCTTTGAATCCTAAGCCATCACATTTTACAAAGCCATAAACACGCACACAATCCCACTTCCAATCTTATTGCCTTGCGATATTTAAGCGATAAATGAAATAATTTAATTTATATAAGCGCAGATGAGACATGTAGATTTTTATAAATCTTATGTATATTCTACAACGTTGATTCCTTCCCTATTCTATATTCCATTGAACTTTATCAGCAAAGAAAATGACGCTATTATCTAACTAAGCAAAATTAAATTTTACTCACATGCTATATTCTGAGATAAAATTAGTTTATCTGTAATATTTATTCTAGCACATACACAAATATCGATTTACATACTCGTAGATACGCCCTTTGGATTTTCAGACAACAGGTAATGAAAGCAATGGAACGCGTGCTTGCATTTTATATAATTAGCAAACTTATGTGTTTAATATATAATTTTTATAGCAAAAAAGAGTACCCCTTGAGGTTTCATTTTGTTGAATATTGCTTTTGCATAGTTTAAGTAGAATTAAATAAGTTTGCAAGTAATGCTTGAGCTTTTTTTGGGCTTAGTCATTAGCTGCGACCTCAATAATTGCTTCCTATCCTACACGACGCATAAACATTACAGCTGTATTCTGACCAACACCGCAAAGACGTCACCTACCACAATATAGTACCAAATTCAATTTAATTTTCTAAATTTTTGTGGTTTTTTTTTGTATTTTGAATCCTAATTACAAGTTTGGAGAGTTAAAAAGCAAATTAAAAATTTGTGATTGCCTCTTGAAGCGATCGCGGGGTATTTTCCTTGTGTAATTTTATGGAAAATACATCGAGGAAAGTGTATTAAAACCTAGATAAAAGTATTAATTAGTTTCATTAGATTAAAAGTTTATCAAACGTTTGAGAGGTAAGAGCAATGCCTTTGAATTCCTGCAGATTCAACCCTCAAGCATAACCATATTGACTGGTTTCAACCACTAGTCTTAAAATTTCTTTTTTTATGTCAACCAATTTGAATGTAATATTTTCAAGTATTATATTTTTAGGTGATGGTTTACATTAGAAATGTGGGTGTACCAATTACTTAATTCCACTGAATCAATGAGTTTGAAAAGCTGTAAAATATTCTTACAGATTAATTTCTTTTTCAAAATTTGTCAAATTCATTGCAATTCGCTCTATTTTTTAATAACGTAACTGAACAAATCTCTTTCGTCATAAAATCCGTAGTAGATATTCAAACTGAAGCTTGTGACAAACGCAGTCTAGTGAAATGGCGTGAGCTACAACAACAGAATACGGTTGTCTATTTCACTTCTCAATAGCAGATGCCATCTGTTCAGGATTTCAGAATGCAAGTGTACCGAGAATAAATATCGGAGCGGTCTTAGAATTCCAAAGAAAATAGAAAACCCGGTAATAGCTTCATCAAATTATTGAATAATTTGATAGATTTGTATTTTTCGTAATTATTTTCGTAACATCTTTAATATTCATAACATATATATCTTCATGTGTGAAAAAGCTTGTGGGAACATTTTATTCTAAACGGAAAGGAAGAAATAACGAAACAAGCAGTTCTAAATGCCATTAATCTAAAGTAAATTAACAAAAAATTTAGTTATATTCTTATTACGTATTGAGAAAAACTGTAAATGCGTGGTTGCTAAGGCTGGAAAGCTATTAAGGAAGATTCCTTAAATTTAATTTTAAGTTTCTAGTTTCATCTTATTGATATGGTCCAGATGTTAGTGGTCAATCAATTAGAGATTTCACGAGAGAGTATACGCAGCCTGAAGAGGTTTCGAATTTGCCACTATATGATATGAGTATCATTGATTCAGGATTCAGGAATGTGTAGCCTGTTTATATTTCTCGACTTCGTATATTTTGCTGGTCAAGATCTCATGCATCTGTATGAAAAATATATGTATATACTCTAGACAATTGAGCTAAGCTCGTTAGCATGCCTTCATATTTCGGTGGTGATAAAAAATTACAGTTAATGAGTGACAATCATTAGAGTCGATTTAACTTAAACTTTTTATGAGTTGTTTTTAAACTTTTAACATGTGCATCTGAGTACTCCATTTCTGCCATTCGCCAAATGGATATATTTTCCGATGTATTACAAAATTTCACAAAACCACCGATGCTACTCTTCTCATTGGAATATTTTACTTTACTTTAGTCGTTACCGAATTTACTGATTGAAATAGATAGAAAGAGAAGGAAAGCAAGAAAATCGTAAAGACGGTGCAGGAAAAAAAAAGTAGAGAGTGAGAGCAGAGAGAGAGAGAATGTGTGTGTGAGAAAGAGAAGGAGAGAGAGAGAGAGAGAGAGAGAGAGAGAGAGAGAAGTAATTCATTATAGAGAAGAACAATGTTACGTTTTAAAAGCATTTTTGCCGACGTCTGAACTACGTTTGATGAGAAAAAAGACACAAAGTAAGTGCATACAGTTAACGTAACTAACTAAGTTTACCAGCGTATGCTTGTGGAAATTACTAAAGCTAGTCATCTCGCGTAAAGAGATAAGGAGAGGACGAAGATGGCGAATGCGTAAACGTAGAGAATGTAAGAAGACAACATTGATGATCCGCATGACGTTTATTATTTCTTTCTTTGCGAACAGAATGCATCTATGTATACAGACAACCGCAGACGAATGATGATGGATATTTATGGATATAAAAGATTGAAGTCTTTTTTTACCGAGATTACATGTAATAATAATAATAATAATAATAATAACAACAATAATAATAATGATAACAATATTAGCAAGATGCAAGCAAGAAGGAAGAGCGAGGTGAAGTAAAATTGACTTTTATTTTCCTTGGATTTTCGCATAAATTCGCTTGATGGATAATTGATCGTGTACAATTTATGAGATTTGTTTGCTTTGGATATTTTTATCAAGCGAAATGTGACACATGAGAAAATAGCAATTAAATAGCCAATTGAAATGAGGGCTATGTAAGGGGCGTTGTGATTGTGGCTGAAACTAGTGACAAAAATTACACACACATCTGCAGGCGCAGTCAGCCAAACACACCAAAACAACTCTCTAGACCTGTTATACTGGTTAATATTTTTCTTATTCGCAAATATTGTTTTTGCTTTAGTAACTTTAAAAAAATGTATTAAAATTTGTACAAAATAAAAAAGAACAAATGTTTTTACCACTTTTATATAATTATTCTTATAGACAGCATTTGCTTTTTAAAACCAAAATAAAAGTATATGGGTTTTGGTGTTGCCTTTATTTTTCCGGTGTTTTACGATGCCATACGTATTATTTTTTCTTTAATACTACACAGCGATATTTTAATTATATGTACGCGTAGAAATTTTTTAGTTTTCCTACTATTCTTGTTGTTGTACTTGTTGTTGTTATTTTCATATATTTTTATAACTACGTTTTAATTTGTTGTTATCACAAAAAGCGACAACAACAAACAGCAATTTTTTGTAATCATACTTTTTCATATTTTTATTATTATTTTTATATAAACATGCAATACAGTGACAGCTACAAAAAAGTGCAATTTAAAGATAAATAAATATTTTTCTTGTGCTTTTACACAATTTTAGAATTCTTACGTTAGCATATTAGACTAAATAATTGAATTAGAAAAACCGTTCACATTTCTTTAGAAAATTTTCTGTTTAGCTTCAGAATTAATTTGTATTTGAAATTACAGCTTAGATATTTCGCAACAAACTAGTTACGCTCTGCACACTTTTACAAATATTCACTGTACACTTTTACAAATATAAGCTGTGATTGAATATACTCTAAAAGTAACATTTACTCGGCTTAAGACACTTGTTTGGTTATACACATGTTTATTTGTTCATGTATATCTTCATATATACATAAATCTGTTTTGCCAAATACGAAACCTATCGAATTCCACTCGTATTACGTTTGAATTATGTATGTAGGTATATGCACTTTTAAATACATCGATATTTCTAGGTTGCTAAAATGTATGAAGAGTTGTTGTTCCGCCCGTTTGTTCAACTTTTCTAAAGATTCTTTCAAACAACAAAGCATCTACACACGTTTCTTGCTGTCGCTCGAGTGGATCAAATTGATCAAGCGCAAACCTCAACTAAGCCTTCAATAAAATTAACTTTTCAAACTTGAGCATTTGCGTCTGTGCTTACATCTATTTAACTCGCTCTCTTTCAGTAATTACTCCCTCGGCATTTGTGCAGCTTAAGTTTTTTATATTTCGCATATAAGTCTCTCTTGCTATTTGATTAAATGGTGATGATGATGAAGATTGGAAGTATGCTATGTTTGTCATCGAATTTGATATATAATAAAATACGCATTATGGACATGCACTTTCTTAGCGTGCTATTTTCAATTGATTCGATAATGTTCTTCTCGGGATGTTTGTCTTGGAAACTAATGGGTTAACAAATGAAGTGGATGTCCGCAACACATCGCTCAAGGTTAAAAATGACAACCATCTTCAAAAAATATTTTCGCCTTCGAATATTACGGGATGGAGATCAGATAATTTATTGAAGCGTCCACAATTAGCACAAAGCAATTCGTAGTGCTGCGTATTCAAGATTTTATGCTCAGTTTTTTTTTTTTTATTTTGACACAATAATTTTATAGCGATACGAATATTTCGTCCCAAGAAAATTTTTAAAATTGATCAATTACAATTTTTTAAAATTTGCTTATATAAAATTTATAGTTGGTCTGCTTTCTTTATTCATGTACTTACTTGCCTGTGAAAATGCGGTTTTGTATTTACATTTTTTATCAATACACACTCTCTCGTAATCTTTTTCGCTTTCATTTTTATATTTTCTCTTAAAATCAGCGATCGCAAACTCATAGGATAGTGACTAATAAAGCCACATTACTAGAAGTTTAAATAAATAGTTGAAAAGTTATGCTCGGCACGGCTGCATGTTGACATCTTCAGTTATAATTAGCGCGGGCTGAGTCCTTTAACAACCTAGTTGCCGTATCAACTTCAAAGCATACATCTGATGGATGTGCCAGCACCTTCCGGGTAAATGTGCAAATTTAAAATTATTCATATATCCTACCTTATGCAATAATTGTGAGCAAACTCTCAGTTCGATTTAGTTACTCTTCCAACTTGATGCGGGAAAATTTGGAATCCATATGCAAGGACTAAACTACGGCGTCTATGCCATTTTACTCACAAATTATTGATTTTTACAATTTAATTCGATGGTAATAATAAAATGTTCGTCAGATTTGCCAAATTCGTTTTTCTGGACATGTTTTAAGCTTGTGATCAGAATTAACAATGTAATCTAAGTTGTAGTACGTACATTAAATGACGATCGAATGATCTGACATTTGGGATAAGTGATATACGATCTAGGTGCAAACAACATTTTCTTATGATTGGAAACATATAGATTAGCGGTGGTTGCATTTCTTAAAGTAAATTTACAGAAAATATATGTAAATAAAGAAAAAACTGAAATTTGGTATAATGTTCTTTACAATTGGTAAGATTTTTCTAATTGCATTAGTAAGTAAACTTTTAAGATAACTCTGATCTGCAAAAGTGCGGATCGCTTTCTGTTGTAGGTAAAAACTTTGCCCTTAAATTTTTCAAATCCATGTATCTTTCCGAACCTTGTAGGCTTATTTGTTAACTTATCTTGTGAAATATATGACAAACTTGAACGTTGGGCGTCACGTTAAGGGCATTAGACGTTACAAATAACAGAGAGATAGACAAATGGCGCAAATAAGCAATGTTTCACAATGACCAGAAATACACAACCTTTTATAATTGTAGTGTTCCCATGTATTGCAATTGCCAAAAATTAATAGTTTTGCCTTATTCGATTGGGAATATGATGTATTCAACAAAAATTAATTTTATATTACCTTCATTAGTTTTAATATAGCCTCCTCTCCACGTTATGATACTAAGGAGTGAAAACGGGAGGGAATGAGAGAGAGGGAGAAAGAGAGAGAGAGAGCGCGAGAAAGAGACAGAACTTATTTTTCTATTGAAATGAATAAAAAAATCCCTTGCTAAAAGATCTCAGAGGTGTACTTTGTACTCATGTGTGTTGAGCCGTACAGATTATTTCAATAGGGACTTTTTATCTAGTTTCGTTTTAAGAGGAAGGAATTGTAAAGGAATACGATTTTGTGAATATCACCATTGTAACTGCAAAGAACTGTTTCAAAAATCATGATAGAGCAACAAAATGCACTCCACTGTCGCCAAAAGCACAACTTTTTGAAGATGTCGGTTTTGTGATTTTATAAAACAATTGAAAAGAAACGTACAGGGAGTTAAAGAATCGAGGTAACTTAGGCAGAAAATCTTCGTTGTTGCTGCTATTAGGTATTTAAAATAAAAAAGAAACTCGATTTCTTGTCCGTTTTAAAAAAAATAATTCATGAAATTACTTAGCACAATCAATAAATGGGTTTAACATTTCTTCGTTTAAGAGAGCACATTTATTTACTAAGCAATTTTTCTTGGTATGTTACCCAGTAACGAGTTGTGATTTAGATACCATTGCTTTAACGTCTCAATAGTTCGGTTGACATTGATTATTATCCTTTACTGTTATTGGTAAGAACCCTTTATTATTATTGTTAGTACTTAAATTTTTGCTCAAGTTAATAAAAATTTTATTAAAATATCAGGGACAGTGATTCTCTTCTCTTTAGGCAAATATAATCTTATGGGTCTTTAAAAACAAGGGCGAATTCGTACGAAACATTATACAACGTCAGTAACACAAATTTACGTTAAGAGCATGGCATTACTAACGCATGCAATAGGAAAAATCATAGCAGTGTATTAATATTAGATGGATGCCTGCGCTGACCGGTTAGAATGCTTAAGCGTTGTATATATGTGCGTTATGAGCTTAAAATCACGTGACGTATGCAGGTTTGGAATGGATTGGGAATGCTTATGGCTGACACAGATTTGCTACGGTACCACATGCAACTGCACACTCTTTTACTGACTTTGCGATGCCTGCGATGAGTATTAGTAAGTTGTATGTATAATTAAATTATTGTCAGTAATTTAGTGAAGTCACATCATAATTTGATCATTCAATTCTTTTTTTAATAAACAAAAATTTTCGTACATATAAAAAAACTTAAGATAGGTTAACTGTTATATATTCAACAAATTTGTTGTTAGTAAAGCAAATTAAAAATCTATCCATAAACCATAAGTGCAAATGACGCAATTGGCATACTTATAATAAATAAGAAGATTACGTTCGAATCTTTTATATCCAACAACACGATCCTAAATATAGGTAAGGAACAAAATTTTGATATTCCATAATATTGGATAGACGTGATAGATTTTTCCTATTTTCAAAATAAAAGAGAATTTCATACGGTGTATGTGCTGTATTTCGTGAGTAACACACAAAAAACACGAAAACAAAGCTGTTCAAAATTTTTGTTACATAGACATAGGGGCGTTGTAGGCGCGTTCTCTGAAAAGTTGGGGTAATTTTCAAATTTTAAATAGGAAGATGTTTGCCGCAAATACTAGGCAGTTGCGTAGATGGACAATTGAGCAGACAGAGAGGCTTAGATGTATTCCGAATTTGAAACTAGCCATGTACTTATGTATTCTATGGGGATTTTGAGCTTCGCATCTCTGTGTTGTAAAATTTTTGAAAGGAAAAATGAAATTATTACACTCTACAAGTTTAAATCGACGTGATTGATATTTGCCATTCCTTTTAGAGATACTACAGCATAGCCTGTAGAATATATCGCCAAACTTTTGTGGATTTACTTTGTGAATGAGTTTATGAATGAGCAAAAGACCAATTTTTTATTCCTTTTGAAAAACAGAGGCTTTCTCAATTTACACAGTACTGTAGGCGTGTTCTTTGACTGATTTGATCCATGTTCAATATTAACTTGCGTTCAAGAACTGCCAATGTTTTTGCCCAACTTGGAGTCGATAGCTTCATTTGTGCGGTCGGAAGAATGTTTACAACTGACATTATGCAGACCAACGGACAGCCGTAATCGATTTAGAATTTGATTCTGATTTGGTAGGTATAAAAATTGAAATAAAACTAGGAACAAGTATAAGACTAATTAATGAAGTTGTTAAATTTGCATGTGTTTGTGTCAACTGTAAAGACTAAAGTCACGAGTTAATTTTGGTCTTGCATTTAGCAAGTGCTTCATACGTATTTAGCGTAATTTGAATTTTACGCATTGTTACTTTTTCTACCCCTGTTTAAATCCTTCCGGCTACTACATGTATGTATGTCCAGCTTTTCCTTAAGATAGAAAGGAACAGCCGACATGTTATCAGATTATGCTTAACATCTGAGGACCAGCTATGAGAAAACGTATGGTCTATGCGTTACAACGGATGTAGAGCTTTCAGTATAATCGATTTCATTGGACTATCAATTTAGACGTTCTTCTTAAAACAATATTGTCTGGGTCACATTTGAAATATTTGATTAGAATATTTTAGGATTTCCTTCACATAAATTTAAGTTTATTTAACGCAATATTTTTTTTCAATGTATTTTTAATATACGTTTGATTATGCATTTAAATTCTTTCTAATTGATTAGTCAATGCATTTCTTAACGTAATTTTTTTTTTTTTTATTTCAACTTTATTTACCTGCACTGCTCTTGTGGAAATCACAAAATTTTCTGAAATATTAATTTCAGGTACAATTTCTTTCGCTTTGTTGCTACATACATATTATATTATATAGAGGAAAAGTTTAATATAATTAATAAAAATCATAAAATGCTCTCTTCTTCTTTCTCATTCGCACAGAATGTTGTTGTCCGAGTGCCAGAATATCTTTTCTATAAGATGATTGACAATAAGGATTGGTGAATGTGTCTGTGGTACACAACGAAATAAGGTTAAAATTAATTCTTTTAAGTTCTACAATGAGTATAATCATTCGCTGACTCAGATGGGGTTTTCTGGTTCGCAGCGTCAAAGTCGCTTCTACGGACGATCTGGTGAAAAGGCAGGCTGACAATGCTACATTACAAGACTATTAATTATTGGAATGCTTCTCGTGAGCAAAAGACGCTTGAAAGTCTTCAGTACTAGCGAAAGGATATCGGAGCTATTTGGGAAGTGACACAAAAGTGTGACAATGACATAATATACATCCATAATTGTCAGAAACACATTCGTATTTTCTTGAAAACATTCATGCGTTTCTAACCCAGGAACTCATTGATAGAGGAACAAGCATCAAGGCATTTCAAACGTCCTTCACTGAGCAGGCACGTGCAGCCGTTGCTAGCGCAGCTAATAAGGTTGCTGCAGTCACCGCTGAAAAATCACATATCCGTCAAACTCTAAACCTTTGAATGAGAGACAACAGCAATTCTGAACTGGCAAAGATATGAAAGTTTAATTTCATAAAATTGACACATCTCCATATGATTCATTCAAGATTAAGAGCTAGCATACTTTAGAGGGAGTGGATGAGCAACCAATAAACGATGCCTGTCCTACAACGTACGACAGTGAACAAAACGCCCAAATTTAGGAAGTTTTAGCAAATAAAAGGGAACGCAAGTTATCCCACGAAGAGCTGTAAAAGCCTAAGCTCAAATTTTTAGTTCCACGACCTGCTCACAGAAATGTTACCCAAAAAGCAATTCTGAGATGCCTAAAAGTTTGTGGCACCTAAAAGCCAATTTAAGCGATGAAGCTGAAAGGCTTATTGCCAGTTACAGAACAAAGTTATACTCTGGCATGGGATATACCTTACGCATACTACAACAATCAACAACAATTGGTAAATACCATCACTAAAACGCTGGTCGCAGAGCAAAACGTCCGGGCAGCCGATTGCTGCTTCAGCAGATTGCTGCAAAATTTCGCAGAGTAACTGCTTGTGTTCGTAACGCTGGAATAAAACTCGTCTTCTCTTTTGAACTTTAAATTTTGTGCTTCTTTTTATTTCAACTTTGACTACTACATTAATATCACAGGGTGTTGTAAATACACACATAACTAGAGCATATTATTATTATTATTATTATTAATGAGCAATCTACACAAAGACTACAAATTTTGCTTCAGTTGTTTAAATCTTGAGCATGTGATCAAAAATTGTAAAGATGGAAAATGTAAAAAATGAGACCGTTGTCAAAATACGTTGCTGCGCAAAGAAAGCAAGACAATACTGCACTAACCGCCCTAAAAGATTAAGGACAAGGGATTTACAAACGACCGCAACAATCCACCACCCAATCTCCCGTAGCGATCTCCAATTTTTACAGCATTCTGTTGGTCGTCAGAAGGCCGATATATGTTAAGTGCCGATATAATCACATTAAAGCACCCAATGCGCAGAGTGCAGATTGTCGGGCTGTCCTTGAGGCAGGAAAACAGATTAATATTATTATTACGAAATTGGTCAGGCGCTCAGGAGCATTACTAAGCCCTACCGTCATCGAGATTGAGGGCATAAACAAAAGTAGAGGGTCTTCGCAGCATAGAATCAATGTCACCCTACCATATGGGAATGCTAACTATTATTAGGACCAAAATGAGAAACTATTTTGTTCCCACACTTAGTGGTAAGTATATTATGTATCTTAGAATAGATGCAGGTATTTTAGGATCGGCACAGAACTGCCAACAAATGCTGAATAACAAACTCTGATACGAACTAAGAATTCGAGTCCCGCAAAGCCATTTCTTGAGAGTTGGCTGTCGGTCGTCAAAGAGAATTGATGACAGAGTTGATCATAGTTGATCACAGTGAGAGCTATATTATCGCTCTACGGAAGCATTTGATTTGCTTGCAATATTACGTCAGTAGTATTGTGTTTCAGGTGCCTGAAAGGTTAAGGCTTTCGAAGGCAGTGAGAGTACTATGCAGTGGAAGAATTAGTAATGTATTAATTAAACAATAAGTGAATATTGAAAAACAACCTTGTGTATCAGACTTACTTCTCTGTGATAGCGTAGTTGGGCACTTTTATGGAACCACACTACATTATCTTTAATTAACCAATGTATTAGGAAGTCTATGTGCTCTTGTCTCTAAACGTCTCTAAAACTGATATTTTTAATAGAGCTTAGGGCAACCTTGCTGTGCCTCTGAAAGAGAAATGGAGATCTATGAGTCATGCGCACGTGCATTAGCTTAGCTAGCTAGTTCGTGAGACGTAGGAGAAGTTCTATAGTTTTGCTCGCAGACACTCCTAGGACGGTTACACCAAAGAAATTGCACGTATTTAATTACACGAATGCCACCACATTTATTTAACTAAGTGAGCGGAACGAACTGGTTCCTGAGCCTACCCACCATGCCTACAGTTTCCCTTTCGATCCATCAAGAGTTATATTTGGGAGTCCACTTAGTTAGCTCCGAAGAACCCTCTAATGTACTTTCCTCACATTACAGCATATTTAAGAGTAAAATATATATATTTATATACGTATATATAAAGAAACAACTAAAATAAATTCAATATAAATAGATTTTGAAGACGGTACCAACACATAAAATAACGTTAAATTAGTATTAGGTATTTGGCATCTACGAGTCAAGTTCAATATCTCATTATTCTTTGGTAACTTTATAGCAACCAGTTCCCATTTATTGGCACATTATTATCTTCACAGCGTGAAGGATAGCTCTGGCTTCCGTTGTGAAAGTTGAAGTACTTTCGTGAAATATGTGGTTGAGAAGAACCCGTCCTGTAGCATCTACCAATCTTGCCCATAAAAACAAACTCAAAACCGTTATTGTTACCGACAGTTTGTCTGTATTACAAGCTGTTCGGAATCCTTCGACTTCGAGATGGAGCACCATCAACAAATTAAGGAATATAATTACTACACCCGACGGAAAAATTAAAATGTTATGGGTACCAAGTCACATCGGTTTGTTGGGAAATGAGCAGGCTGATCGAGCGGCAAAGTATGCTGCTTCTGCTCCTCTAATTATGGATGATGTCATGGAAAAATTGGATCTTCAAAGATACGTTGGCAGAAAAGTTAAAGAGAAAATTGCAGAAGGAAGTTTACAATACCATCATCAACACTACTCTTGCATTAACCCTCAATTAACTCCACCTTTATATCCAACAAACGTTGAGAAAACCAAGATCCAAACATTCTCGAGAATTCGCCTTGGTCATACAATTGCAACTGGCCAATGGATCCTGAAGATGTCTTCTCCCCCAATCTGCTGTTGTGGACAAACTCTTACTATAAAGTACATTCTCTGCGATTGCCTCAACTTTTCCTCGGCTAGAAGTATTGCATTTGGAACGATTAAGCCTTTGAACATTCTACAATCAGCTTCAGAACAGAATATCAATTCAATATATTACTTTTTTAATACTACTAAGCTTATTATCTAATATCCATTTATTTAAATTAGAGCCGATAGCCTGTGTTGCTAGTGCTCAATGTCTTTTTTTAGTCTAAGAATTCATTTCATTAGTCAAAAATTAAAATAATAATAATAATAATAATATATACAAGGCAACAACAGTTTCAAGCATTAGAAAGATGAAATGCATAAAAACTACTAATAGACTGTACGTTTAAACAAAAGAAAAAAACCCAAAACCAAAACAAACAAGACGCAGTTAATCGAAAATAAAGGAGGGAATGCACTTTGCATAAACTTCGCGCAAAGGCATCCACACACACAACATCAGTAAGAACAATCATAGAATCTGAAAAATATATAAAAACTAACACGCAACAACTACGACGGGCAGTTGCGGTTACATAAGAGCGTGTGTTTAATCAAATCCCGCATTGTGCTCGCCGCGAAAAACCCGCTACGCCGAATACGGCGAATTGAAGAGAGAGGAGTTGCCGTAAAAAAGAAATGTGAAAAAGAGACGATTGGTCGCGGATAATGGCAAAGAAAAGATTTAAATTTAATGAAACAAAATTCGCGTGCTGTTTAAATGGAGAAAAAAAAGGGAAAATAAAAAGGTTAAAAAAAAAAAATACAAGAAGAAATTTTTGAAGCTTTTGCATAAAATAAAAAAGACGGGAAAAGAGTATTTGAGAGAAAGGAACGAAGAAATTGAAGATGCGCTTAAACCGATTCAAAATGGTTCGCAAAAAAAAAAACTAAAAAAAAAAGCTAAATTATACTTTAACCACTTAAACAATTTTTAAAATATCAATACAAAAATTATGAACATAATTGCTCAATATCTATGGTCGGTTATTATTACTACTCTTATATCTAATGGCACAAGTTTCTTAATTAGCAATATCTTACGCACAAAAGTGAAATCCTTTGTAACAAAAAATTTCAAACGGCAAACATAAAAAACAAGAATTCGTGTTGTTCGTAAAGAAGTATAAATCAAAAAATAACAGGGACAATTGGAACTATTTCAGTGATTTTATGAGCCAGCAATAACATCAACCAGACAAAAGGAATACAGGAAGAATTTGAACCAAAATTTTAATTTCTTTTACAATAAATGAAACAAACACTAATTTTCCTTTATGCAGTTGCCTAAACAATTCATAAAAAAAAGGGAAAAAAGGGAATACGCCAGAGTTGACAGCGACAACAGCAGCAGCAAATACAATTGAAGGCAGGGTCGGTGCACTTAAGCCACTCGACAACTGCCAACCAGCCTCCAACGTATAACAACAACAACTTATTGAACATCAGGATAACAACAGTAAGACAGGAACAGCAATAACAGCAATAGCTTCATCAACAAAAAAGCAGCATCAATAACACAGCAGCTACCAATCCAATAGAGGAAAAGAAAGCGCCCGCACCGCTGCCATCACCGTTAACCAAACAGTAATAACAGGAAAAGGGGGAGAACAAACCCGACCTTAAAATCACTGACGGTTTCCTTCTTCCGCTTTGGCCAATGCGGTGAGGAGACGAAGGTATAATTCACAACATTTGCTAATTCCGAACTTTTTACTGCACATGTGCGTATGAAAATTTTATTTTATTTCGGAACTTTAACTTATGTAAAATTTGTAATGAATTCATCAATTTATTGAAAAGTGTGTCTATGTTAACCACAAACGTTTAATATTCATATTTCTTGTACAACTCGGTTTGATGATGATAACATGTTAAGCATCGGCAAAACGCTAGTGACCTTCTTCTTTACTTTTACTTTCTCCTCCTAATAACTTGCTTTTGATGAAAAGACAAGTGTAAATGTAATAGAGTTTTCCTTTAATCTTGAAGTGAACGTGTTTAAGAAAAGCGGAAATTATCTTGAGAGTACTTTGTTCAAGCATTCCTATTTTATAAAGCTATACATTTACTTTCTAAAGACATTTCCGAAATTCGAGACGGACAAATAACTCTCTTAAGTCCCTTCTGAAAAGCATCAAAAAAAAAGGGAGATCCTTGCATTCACATATCTCAAATCCCTTTGCAAATGTCGAATGGGCAACAAACTCCTCGTTTTTATCTGACGAATAGTAAGAGACAAACAATTATAGCACACTAGTATATAAGCCTCCGCCTCAACGGAGCAAGTTCGTTAGTTCGCGCATGAATTCACATCGGCGTTTATTAGGTCATAGGACTTGAAATTTTCTAGTAATAGACATCGGAAACTGCTACCATTTAGAGAAACGTGAGGCTACGTTTATTAGCCCCGTCGTTTGACGAATTCAAAATACCTAGCCAACAAATCGGATACCACCGCGATTCACGCAAAATAATAGCATCACAATAGGAGTAAATACAATAATCAGAGAAAAGGTCGTAGATTAGAAACGCAAAAGAGCCACGTGAAATTACTAGTAGAACAAAAAAAAAGGGAAAATATTTTAATTGTGAAATTCGTGAAATAGAAAGTAACTAATTATTGCAAAAAACGAAATTCCTTACGAGAATATAAATTGTCCTTATTATGTTGCTATTATTTTCGTACGTCATTTGTATATTTGGTTGGAAGAGAAGTGATCGGAAAAGTCAGGAAAAAAAATAAAACTTCTCATATATGAGCCCTGCGCGAAACAGCGAAACTTAATTACGTTCAGCGCAGCGCAAACCAGAAGAGATAAAGACAGAAAACAAAAATAAGAGGAAAATTCAAATTAACGAATTTGAAAAATCACATAACTGCGTTATACAAAATCATATTACACTCTCGTCATTTTTCTATAACGTGTACCAATGCTTTAATAATTTTTTATGATCATGAGATTAATCTTGTCATAGCATTTAGAAAATATTGCTCGTAACTATTTCTTACAAGTTAGGAACAACTATCCACTATCGATTTCAAATGACAGAATCTCAAAAAATTTTAAAACACAATGATAGAAAATACAAGATACGAAATATATTTTCCAATGTTCAGTCAAGAAAACAAATCTTTTTTGAAAATTAAAGAATAAGCGAACCTAGAATAAGCTACCAATCCCTCATAGAAATTTGTACAACGATAAAAAAAAGAAAAAAACAAACAAACAAAACACAAACAACAAAAAAACAAAGCAAGCAAAATACAAGAAAAAAAAAAATAAAATAAAGAGAAGGGAAAGAAGGAAGAAAACATTAAAAAAAAAAGAGGAAAAGAGAATCATACTCCAAGCGCCCAGGGCAGTTCCATCCTTCTTTAATTATTTGTATTACTAACTTCAGTTAAGCTCGCGTATTAATACACTTCATTGGGTAGCCGCCTCATCGTCAGCATGACATCGCAGCTGCGCGTCACCTGGGCGAACTGCCTGCGCCGGGATGTACTCCAGCTGGCATAGGGGAGTTCGACCTGGACATTACGGGCACCGTCCAAGAGGTGAGAAGACGTTGGGCCCAATTCATCAATCAGGACCACAAACCCCAGGTGGTCACATGGCTGTTGGAGCTACAGACCGAGCTGGAGGCCCAGTATCTCACGCGACACATGTGGCTGAGGGCGACGAGAAGGGATCTCTATACCCACCGACAAACGCCGAAACCCTGCACGTACCCATGGAGGTAAAGCAGCCGACCAATCAAAAGGCACCGGGGGTCCACTCCCCAAGCGCGACAACAACCAGTGGCACCCGTGAAACCAGTTAGATTGCCGCCCCGAGTGACGGACCACAACGAGTTTTCCGAACAGCGGCTGACGCGAGACCAATCGTCGAAATAGTCGCCAGGTGGTGGCTCATAGGGAGCCGCTTGCCTTCATCGAGCGGGTCGAGGAGCTAGCAGAGGCATACGGCATTGACAAAGACCGCTTGCCAGCCACCATGGTGGTGATGCTCCGCGACCAAGCTTTAATGTGGTACCGCAGCAAAAACCAACACTGGACATCCTGGGAGATGTTCCGAGCCGACTTTATGAGGTTCTTCCTACCACCGCGATACCTTGACCAACTCGAAGATGACACTCGGGCACGAGAGACGATGGAATATGCCAGCGGCGTGCCGACGATGTGGGCAGAGCGGCCACCACCACTATGATTCCCCGAACCCACCGGGCTTATACTGCTGGACCTGCGGCCGACAGGGCGTACGGACCATCGACTGCTGTCGAGGGGGACATTACGGAGGAGCCCACCACCACCGAGAGGCAGTGGGCGAAACACGCCAGCCTCACGAACCGTAGAGTTTGCCAATCGAGCAAAGATACAATGCCTACGACGGAAACACCGCAAGATAGACCTTTTGTTAAACCAAGGCCAAGTATTACCCAGCCGAGTCAACGAAATCACCTTACTCAAAGAGACAAACAACCTGCGAACACTTCAACATCTACCAACATCTTCATGAACAACAACAAACGCCAACCGACCAGCACACCGATTCTAATAATGGTGTCACAACAACATCAACCGCATTCACATAAACAGCCACACCGAAGCCATCACCGACCGGCCAATATCGTCCCTCGTTTTGGCCTCACGGATTCTCCGTCTCTGGTGGAAGGGAAGGGAGTGCTAGATTACGATAGGATAGGAATAGAATAAGAATAGATTAAGATAGGATAGGAATAGAATAATAATAGTATAAGATAGGATAGGGTAGTTTCGGTTTTAGTTCAGTTAGTCGAGAGTAGACTGTCGAACAGAGAAGTCGTGTTTAGTTAGTCGAGAGTAGACACTCAAGTAGCGAAGTTGGGTATAGACAGGCAGTTTTAATTAAGTGAAGAAATAATTATGGAATAAATGCAGTGTCTTTGTGAATATAAATCTTCTACGGGTATCCTTCCCTGGGCCGCTGAGCTGCCCTAGCGTTAGGAAATGGGACGAAACGTCCTCGCAGTACATACCAAGTGAAGTTAATATTTTTTGAATATAATAGCTAGCACCACAAACATTACAGGTAATGATTGTTTATCGTTTTCCCTTCGACAAATTTTAATTTATATCCCACATTTTCTAATAAAATATGCCAAGACCATATTAAAATATCAAATTTCTTCTTAAATTTCATTCCCATTTTTCTTTCTTTGAGCCTTTTGATTCACTTCAAGAGCAAGTTCACCAATAGTTAACTTTTCTTTTTTACATACTCACCTTTGCCATTTGTGATATTCACAAGTAAATTCTGCAGAAGGACTTATTAGTTGATAATCTAGATGATTTTGAAATGGAACACTTTAATTTGCTCCTATATTTTAATAAGCACTTGAAGATTATGTAAATTGAACACCGTGAAATATATGTTTTTTTAGGAAAGCAACTATATTTTGGACAATAAGTTTTCTGATAGGTTCGAGAAAATGAAATTTGGAGAAGTCATCGAGAGCGATTATATTACGCACGTTACCAGAAGATGACCTAGGATAGAATCAATCAACCTTTGATTCTCAAAAGTGAGTTTTACTTCTTCTGATCATTTGAAAGGTCAATCAGCGGACAATGATACGAAATTACGCACAAAACGACTGTACCAACCAAAAACATCAAATAATCTTCATAACTGGCGAACAGATTTCGGTAAAGCATTGTTAGCCTGTACTTTGTCAGGGTCTGTTTGGATGGTGACATTACCTACAATATGTCCCAGGTATTTTACCTGTGTTTGCAAAAATTTACCCTTTTCAGTATGGATTATTAAATTAGCTATCCGTATATTTATTTATTTATTTATTTATTCCACTTATACAAGAAACTCAACTAAAACAAAATGGCAGTCGAGTTCAATTGACTCTTAAGTAAATCTTAAAATTATTTAATAATAAAACTTAGTATAAGTACAATAAAACAAATAAGGAGGAAAAAAAAGCATGTACACAATTAGCATAGAGCCACGCCCGATACAGGACCAAATTGCAAGTGAACTCCTAAGCCATCGCAAACATGCATAAGCTTGGCAACCGATAATTGTTAACAACAAATTAATTTTCGACTCATAATGACAAAATCTAAGGTTAAATCAGTTTAAGTACGACATAGGTAAATCGCGCGTATTACGCAATGTTGCTTTAATGGACTTTAAAGAGTCCGTTAATGAGAATAAATGATAGACGTCATTTAGGTTCTTGCAAACAACTCTGAGCGGGTTAAACAGTTCAAAGTTATATTTGCATTGACTAAGCTTTATCAACATAAAGTACCTAGAGAAGCGGTTAGGGACATTAAAGCAAATCTCACGAAGTAATGCGGGCGAATCAATTGCACCATTTATTAATTTGATTAGGAAGGAAACCCCAAGAACAAATCTACGTTTCTCGAGTGACGGTAAGGATAACAGAAGCAACCTATTTTCATAGGGTGGAAGAGGGGAAATCGGGTCCCAACCCAAATTCCTAAGTGCAAACAGCAAGAATTGCTTTTGTATAGATTCAATTGAACCAACGTAGCATCTATATGAAGGAGACCACACAACAGAGGCATACTCAAGAATAGGTCTAACCAAACACGTGTAAAGCCTTTTAGTAATATAAGGATCATCAAGCTCTTTGGACCACCTCTTTATAAAACCAAGAGCGGACCTAGCTTTGCTTAACGAGGACTCAATATGCAAATTGAAACGTAACCTATAATCGAATAGAACGCCTAAATCAATGAACGAATCGACGTCTTCCAACCTGTGCGAATCAATGAAGTATTGGGTACTAAACGACTTCCTTCTTAAGAAAGAAAGCTTCTTACATTTATTTAGATTTAGCTTCAGAAGATTGAGGGAGCACCATGCAACCAAATTGTTCAAATCACTTTGAAGATGATGTGATTGCGATTCTACGGAAAAAGAAGTAAACAGTTTCACATCATCAGCATACATTAAAATCTTACTGAATTTAATCACGGAGGGCAAATCATTGATGTATAAATTAAATAAAATAGGTCCCAAGTGGCTACCTTGAGGTACGCCAGACGTCACGGGAAATTCATCCGAGGTAATGAGGTTAAACAAAACCTTGAATGATCTACCATACAGATAAGAGCTTAACCATTCAACTAAGAAGAGAGGAAAGCCAGAGGTCTGGGTTTTAAATCTAAGACGTCTATGATTAATCATATCAAACGCCTTGCTAAAGTCAGTGTAAATGACATCAGTGCGAGAACGACTAGAAAAAGCCTTGAAAACATGAGAAGTAAACTCCAACAGATTGGTCACCGTAGATCTTCCCTTTCGAAAACCATGCTGGAAAGGAGAAATATACAATTTCATGGAAAAGGCTATATGCTGAGCCACAATTCGCTCGAACAGTTTAGGTAAGACACTCAACTTGGCGATGCCTCTGTAGTTCTCTACAAGTTGCCTACTACCACTTTTGTGAATAGGAATAAGGAAAGAAGTCTTCCAACACAAAGGGAAAACACCTAAATTCAAAGACTTATTAAAAATCTTTGAGATAACATCACAAAGCTCGCCAGCACAAGATATAAGTACACATGAGGGGATGCCATCGGGTCCAGGCGAACAATTATATTTCAGAGAGTTCAATCCTTCAAAAACGTCATTTTCCGATATAACAAAGTTAGGAATTGAAACCGAATTAGAAATCGAATATGGATAATTTTCCGATAAATCAAAATTGGCAGTTGAAAAGTTCTGTCGGAAGTATTCCGCAAATAGATTTGAGGATTCAAAATCATCCGAGGACTCGGAGCCATTAAAAGACACAAACGACGGGTTTATGGAGATTTTTCTTTTGGAATTAACGAACTTAAAAAAGTATTTAGGGTTAGCAAACAAGGAGGATTTAACAAACTGAAGGTATCTGCAGTAGTATTGGCGGTTGAGGGAATTAAATTTATGCCTTGCAACAGAGTAAGCGAAATAGTCGAAAGAAGAACCACTTTTCGAAAATTTTTTGAACAACTTGTTTTTCCTATTCTTGTAGTATTTAATTGTCTTATTAAACCACGGGGGATCCTTACTTCGAGGACGGGACTGCTTGATCGGAACGGATGCAGAAATAGCTTGATTTAATACATTGTAGAACGACGACAGTAAGCTATCAATTCTTCCCTCTGAGAAATCGAGCACAAAATGAGAAAGATGAGATTTTACTATGGAAACATTGATTTTATGGAAATCATAACGTTGATATGAAAAATTTGAATTTGGAACGTTATAGAGGTTCAACGAACCAACAGACTTGTAATGAAAGGAAACACCCAATGCTGGATGATATGGATCCTCAGGTAAACTAAACGGAAGACAACGATTAACGCAAACCTCAGGAAAATTTGCAAAGCAGAGATCAAGAAATCTCCCATTACAATTAGGGGTACCATTGTATTGAACTAAATTATTATCAAATAATTCATTGAAGAACACAACGGCTTTATCAGATGTTGAGGAAGGAATCAAAAAGCCAGAACTATCACTGTAAAACCAATTGACTTGAGGCAAGTTGAAGTCACCCAACGCAAGGACTATATCGGTAGATTTAGATTGCTTGGCCACTTCACAAATGAGGGCGGCCTGTTTCTTATATACAGAGATATCCGAATTTGGGGGAATATAGGAGCAGGTCACATATAAGTATTTGTTAGGAAATTTCACTCGAATGGCGATAAATTCAACATCGGGAGTAGTTGGAAATTCAAACGAATAGGTGGGGACAAAGCAATTTCTGTCAGTGTTTGGAGATACTCATTAAAAGTTCCAGATGTAATTAATAAGTCATTCAAATAAACAAAGTCATGATGACGAGGGATCACCTTGCCCATTAATCGGCACGTAGTTTCGGGTGCTTTGCATAACCCAAACGCTATTCTCACGAATTGATATAATGGACGACCAAGCACTATATGGGAAAATTTTCTTCTGAATTTTCGTCCAACGGCCTTTGCCAAATAGTATCTATTAAGTCCCGCTTTGTAATGTACTCGGCCTTTGGTAACTTATTCAATATTACATCGATCAATGGCAATCGGAGACGGACTACATGGTTCGCATTAGAGAAAGACTTTTTGAAATTTGGAGGATGAAATTAAAGAAGGTTTACAAAAACGAGAGCATTCACGAACTATGTCCTGGTCTTAGAAAATTTGATATGCAGTACACCATATTCCGAAGAAGAGATTTATTTAAATGCTCTGCGGGAGTACCTTTGGCACATCAAGCGATGGGATTTCACCAGCTTGAAGGACTTTTTAGTCTTGTTGACGATGTGGAAAGCATTCCGACCAGTAATACGAAAAGTCAACTTAGAGAGCTAAGCCATGGATGGGCAGCCGAGAAATACATTCTCTAGTGGATACCGCAAAAGAGAGGAATAATGGTGATAAACGAACGAAATGCTGAAAGTTTGGTCAGACTGGACACTGGAGGAAAGATTGTAGAGACAGGAACGCTACTTGCTGCCCCAATGTGTCAAATTCGGAAAATATTAAGTCCATATGTAATGACGAGATAAATGAGCAATAGCAGAAAACAAGCCAAGCTAAACCAAGAATGTATATGAAAAATTTGAGGAGACGCCCGTTAATGAGAGGCCATGTAAAGTACTAACTAATGAATAGTAACCCTTGAGGAAACCAGCAGGAGATGTGCAAAGAACTCCGATCAGCAAAGCTGAAGAACCTCCTTCATTAAGTGCCGCAGAAAGAGATGAGATAGAATTTTTCCTACTAACTGCAGAAGTTTTGAGGAATGGATGGAACAACGTCAACAGTGCAACGTCGAGATGTAATGTTGAGTGATAGACCGTTCAAAATATGCATGCGAAGCGAAGCTATGCAAGCCATCGTCGATGCCGAGATCAATAAGTTACCAGCGAAACCCAATATCGAAACTTCGAAGAGCCCGTATAGCTCCTCCATAACACTTGCCGAGGAAAAAAAACGACATGTGGTGATTATGTATGGACTTCAGGCAGTTAAATCCAACCGGAAGTGTATCCCTTACCTAAGGTTCAACAGATTTTGAATTGCCTTCGTAAGCCCAAGTATATTAAAAGGTATGAATAAAGAGACGGTTGCTGGCGGATATCGCTGGAAGAAAACTGCAAACAATATACAGCATTCACCGTGCTTGATAGAGGATCATTCCAGTTTCAAATGATATTAGATACCATTAATGGCCCGGAAATTAAGCCGCACGCTTTTGCGCATTTAGATGATATTATTGTCATCGTGTGAACGCCTGGTGAAGACATCAGAAGTTTGAAAGAGTTATTCAGATGATTAAGTTTTCGGTATTTGAGATATTTCGGTGAAATTGTGATACATACCGTTTGCGAGAAAACGACCGAGATGCCAGCACCAAATATATAAAAACCTTCGAAGATTTCTTGAAGTGGCGTCGTGGTACAGAGGTTTTGTATTGCAATGTCACTCCGAAAGAGAAAAGATCGGTATTAGACAGAGAAGCAAAACACACCCTTCAGGTTACTCAAGTATGCGCTTACTCATTCACCTGCTTTATCACGCCCTGCCTTCAATAAACTTTTCTACTTACAAACAGATGCTGTTGACATCGAACAGTATCAACACAGAATTGGGCTGGAGAAGAGACGGCTATTACGCATGCAAGCCGGAACCTGAATTCAGCAGAACAGAATTATTCGGCAACCGAAAAGAAATGCCCTGCTTTAATACATAATATACGAGAAAT
Source organism: Glossina fuscipes (assembly GCF_014805625.2). Taxonomy (NCBI): domain Eukaryota; kingdom Metazoa; phylum Arthropoda; class Insecta; order Diptera; family Glossinidae; genus Glossina; species Glossina fuscipes. Next base: position 198,241 of record NW_023998639.1, on the reverse strand, counting down.
GAGAGAACAACTTGAAGAATATGAATTTGTCGTGAACACCAAGCATTTGTCATTAAAATGGCTTAACGCCAGGTAAAATATAGTACATAGATTTCCGTCGAGGAAATAAAGCTCCATGTCTTTAAGAAAGAAGCAACAGAAAACAATAACAGAACAATATTACCGGGGTGATCATTAATATTTAACAGAAATACCGTTAGAGGTCAACATACCAATGTCGGATAGAACTGGTTTCTTCGCCCCTTATCTTTTACAGGACCCGACTCACAGGATTGGTGATTCCCAAGGGACCATTGTCCAACGCCGATAATCTGAAAAAGATATAACCGTTTGTATGTAAATTCCCACTGTCTGTTTGAATGTCGAACTATGGATTTTATACTATTTAGGGTCACGCTCAAACGCTACTTTAAGAGGATTGAACGCTGTATGAGACTAATATGTCATTGCTGAGCTAGCTAGTTCCGTAGATAAGGGGGAGAATCCCACGACCACTTCAGAAAAAAACTACGCTTATCTTACTCTTATAAGACCAAACAGGGGGATAAACCCTTCCCACCGAATGGGCAGATCTGAAGCCTTGAACCACTTCTTCGCCCGATGCTACCTTCGTCTCAAAAAAAAAAAAAAAATTCTATTTGAATTCATATATTTACATGTCATTAATAATACATATATGTACGTTTTTTTCATGCCATTTTACTCAATAGATAGGAAGGAAGCAGACTTCCTTACCCGCTCCGAAAGTTGAAAGAGTTGTTCAAATGTAAATAAAAATTAGCTAACCTGAAAATAACTCTAGTTAAGCTCATTAAACTCTAAGTTCTTACATTGAAAACTCTAGTCCTGTTATCTTCACTCAACATTGTAATGCAACGCTGCCTAACTTCGTTTTATAGCTTTATTTAAGTATAAACATAGCTTTTCGTTATTTACTCTCTTAAGTAGACATTAGCATGTAAGGGACAGAGTAAATAAACACACTTCGTGGTGAAAGCTCTAGATATCAACACATTGATGTGACAGCCAACAGCTATAAAAGCAACGATCAAGCAACGATCGTTTTACAATATATTAAATCTAGCTATTTCTGCATCCGATCCGAGCAAGCAGTCACGAATACAGGAATACAAAAAACAAACTTTTTCAAAAATTTTTGTAAAGTGGCTCTGCTTGCAATTATTTTGCTTATTGACCTGCTAAGCATAGATTTAATTATATTATATGTGGTGTTATATCAAATATTTTCAACCAGTCTTTGAATTTTGGTGATTTGCCTTTGTATTGGAAAAGAGTCTCTCATTCCTATTCAAAAAAATGGAAGTAGACAACTTGTTGAGAACTACATAGCCATTGCCAAGTTCAGTATCTTGCCTAAACTGTTCGAGCGAATTGTGACTCAGCATATGGCCTTTCCCATCAAATTGTATATTTTTCCTCTCCTTCTCTTTCGAAAAGGAAGGTGTACGGTCACCAATCTGTTAGAGTTAACTTCTCATGTTTTAAAGGCTTTTTATAGTTGCTCTCAAACTGACTTTAGCGAAGCGTTGATTTGGTTAACCATAACCTATTCATCTTTAAACTCCAAGCCTCTGATTTCCCTTTCTATTTACTAGCGTACCTCAAGGCAACCATTTAGGTCTTATTTTATTTAGTTTATACATTAATGATCTCCCATCGGTGATTAATTCCAGCCACATCTTAATGTATGCTGATGATGTGAAGCTGTTTTCTTCCTTTTCCATAGAATCGCAATCACATGAGCTTCAAATTCACTTAAATAATTTGGTTGCATGGGGCACGCTGAATTTTATGAAATTAAATCTAAATAAATTTAAGAAGCTTTCTTCCTTAAGAAGGAAGTCATTCATTATTCAGTATTTCATTAACTCGCACAAGCTGGCGGATGTCGATTCGTTCACAGATTTAGGCATTCTATTTGATTATAGGTTAAGTTTTAACAGGCATAGTGAGCTCTCGTTAAGCAAAGTTAGGTCCGCACTTGGTTTTATAAAGAAGTGGTCCAAAGAGCTTGATGATCCTTATATTACGAAAAAGCTGTACATGTGTTTGGTTAGACCCATACTTGAGTACTGAATTGATTCAATTGAATCTTTTCAAAACCAATTCTTGCTGTTTGCCCTTAGGAATTTGGAGTGGGACCCGATTGCTTCTCTTCCACCCTATGAAAATAGGTTGCTTCTATTATCCTTACCGTCACTTGAGAAACGTAGATTTGTTCTTGGGATTTCCGTCTTAATCAAAGTAATAAATGGTACTATTGACTCGCATGCATTGCTAGGCGGGAAAAGCTTTAGTGTCCCTAACCGCTTCTCTAGGCACTTTATCTTGATTAACCTTAGTCAATGTAAATACAATTATGAGGTGTTTAACCCGTTCAGAGTTGTTTGCACGAACCTAAAAAATGTCTATCACTTGTTAATTAATTGATTGGTCACGGATTGAAATAAATCAGTTAGCTGAAATTTTCGAGTTGGAATGCAATCGAATATACTCGAAGGGAAATGTCTGGCTGATAGCAAAAGCCGAAAGGGACGAACTAACCAGAGAGACGGTGTTCGGTCATTGTTGCATTGGGAGGCCGCCTCCAATTACTTACCCACTTACAGACAATGCTTTTAAAAAACGACAAAGAGGCGAAGTGGTAAAGCAATCATACCAGTCTCCGAAGGAAATTTAAACTACACACAGAACAAATGGAAAAAGTATTTAATTATGGTAATAGTACAAGCGGAAGGTTTGGCAAACAGACGGGCACGAAGCCACGAGCCTGATCCACATATTAACCTTAAGGCCACGGAAAATAGTCCAGAAAAGTGCTCATTTGAAGCGACCCACGAATGTTAACAAGACACCGAACACTTTAATACTGGATAATTGGCCAGAAATTGACGGCCACCTCAGTCCGGGAGAAAGGCGGAAGACAGTAGAAATACAACAAGAGTCAATCCCAGGTTTCAAGTACAGCAAAGATGAAACGGACAACGAGGCAAGCATATTATGTCCGGATATGGTCCACGCAATGAAGGATTTTCCCGAGGCCGCACGAGTCGCCACACAACCTTTGACTGGCAATGAATGACAGTGGCAATGGAATTCTAGCCAAGTGGTTAGAAAAAGAGTTACACTATGAAGAGGAATGTTATCGAATATCCGCAACAATCAACAGTAGATGGGAAATAAAGCTTCAACCAGAGAAAATGAAGCAACTAACAAAGGGTAATATCAGCGAGCATCATCAACAAGGTCCATGGAGGGACAGTCGTCTTTCTCAGTACCTCAGAACCATTAAGGTTCCAACCTATATAGAAATTACCATCTGGAGACCGCAAGGTACAATCCTGTTTATGATGAGCGAGGCCAATGTATAAATACAGGCTGTAACTCTGGGGTTTCATTGGACCTATCAATAGTTATTGAAAAAGATATTGAATACAGTCAAGTACAAGGAGGACCGAGGGCTTATGAACAATGTCACCTTCAATCCACATAGAGGCCGTTTAGAAGAATTACCGCCTAAAGTGCAAAGAGAAACAGCCGGTATTATAGCCGGCATCTCATGATGTCGAAAGACGGCGAATTGAACACCTGCATAAATACTAAACAAATAACCTGTGGTGGCCAATGGAGGGTAATATATCTGACCGAGCTAAATCTTGGAAGAAGAAGTACTAAACCAATCCAAGCCCAATAATATTAGTAAATGTTCATAGCATGATGAAGGCAAAATAGTTAGAAACGTTAAATAATTGATATTTAGCGGAAGAATAATTGATATTTCGCGAAAGACGCGAGGTAGTACTTAGGTATACTACTTTCTTAGGATAGATTAAGATATATTAGGATCGGCAAGGTAGATTAAGATGTTTTAGCTCGTGTCTTTTCAGTGTGTTTGCTAAACTGGTTATCGCGTATACGGTGTGTGCTTTTATTTCCTCTATATATTTAAAAAAAAAAAACTAAAAATTGAAAGCAATTGACATTTTCCATTATTTAGTAGTTCCCAAACTTTTTCCAGCGCGTGGTTTTTAATAATAATTAATATAAACTCAAATAGGTTTCATTTATTAGCGAACAAATCCCGGCAGATCAAAAAAATGAAAAATTCGGATATTCCGGTGTTGCCAATTAGTAACCTCATTCCTATTGACAAAAAATATGTTGTTATTTCTTCAACTGATGATAGCATAACAATTACCAAAAGTCAGTTCCTTCGGTATAAAAAATCCCTAGAAGGCATTACAACATATATAGACCCTATCTCGATTCTACGCAATGGTAATTTACTTGTGCTCACTGGGAATCCGCGCGCAACAGAAACCCTCTTAAAATCAAAATCATTAGCAAATTCATTTCCAATTTCCGCTAAACTACATGGTAAACTTAACTCAGTTAAAGGCGTAATTTATCCCCCGTGGCTAAAACATGTGCCGGAAGACGAAATAATTCGCGAAATGAGCAATCAAGGCTTGACTGAAGTTTATAAATTTACCAAATTAAATGACGACGGAAAAACTTGCTCTCCTACACGAAAGGTCGCAATCAATTACCGCAAACAGTTCATGTTGCTTGACATAAATGTAAAATGGAATTCTACATTCCAAGTCCCATGAAAAGCAAAAACTGCCAACGCCTGGGTCATACGGCAAAAAGATGGAATAGTCCTTCATTTTGTAATAACTGTTGTCTCCCTCCACATGCGTAGTTTCTGCGTAAACGTCAAATACCAGCACTCGGCGTTAGAAAAAGAATTCCCACGTTATTTCCAAAAGCGTGAAATTCTAATCCAAACAGAAAAATTCTGTAGCATGGGTGAAGCGTGACGCAAGTATGTGGAAAATTATCCGACTGGAACCCAAAGAATTAACAAAAGTAATACCTACGTTGCTGTCGCCTCGCAAATCGAGCCGAATAAACCTTTAACTCATTCCAATGTCAAACCTGTTCTATCATACCATATTGCGAAACCAAATCCATCACACGCTAAAAATAATATTGGAAAAATCAAAGCAACAGCAAATATAAAAAAATTAACACAACAACACGCATCCTAAAATTCCAAATTGCAAGTTGTAGTGAATTCAATCTTTCATCCCCTAATCAAATTCCAATTGCAAATTGTGCACCTACGCCCACTCGTTGCACTTTAAATGTACGCAACAACCTAAGTACAGATTATTCTGAAGAACAAATTATTCACGCAAAATTCCTACAGCCGCATTTCCGACAGAGACGCTGACATGTCAACGTAACCCACATACCGCTCCGTTCCAATGTCACTACAATTAAATAAAGTTTTTAAAATTCTGCAATGGAACATTAAGGGACTCATTAATAATTTTGATGAACACCGTACATTTATAACTGATTTTAATCCAACCTTTATGTTCCTTCCAGAGACCCATTGTAGAAGTTTTTTTAATCTTATTCCAACCAAATTTTTCAACCCATCACATCTTTGATTTAGAAAAAGCGGACTGGAATAATTACTCTAAATGAGCCGAGTCATTTCTGAATTCAAAGCCATTTGAAGGGACCTGCAACCATGATGCTGCTATTATGTCTAAGGCCATTCACACGGCTGCTCATCTCTCTATTGCTCAACCCAACAGCTTTTATAAACGGGCTAGGCTTCCTTGGTGGAACAGCATGCTCTCGTTATTGAGAAAAAAGAAAATGGACTTATGGCACCGCCTTAAATGATGTGAAAAGGCCAATGCTCTATTCAGGAAAAAATTATGAAAATCAAAGGCACTCAGTTTTGAACTTTTTCCGAAAAGAATACGTAGAAATACATCAAAGAAAGTTGTCTGGAATAAAATCAACGGACTCAATCGGACTTCAAATTTGAATGAGGTATCTGCCATTGGCAGTCTTAATGGAGATTAACTGACGCAGATGAAATTTCTAATTATTTTGGAAAAGTGTGATGCGAAGACTCCTCTGACAGCAACTTCTCCAGTGTTTGCATCGAATACAAATAGACTCCAATTTCATTTTCAAATGCTATTGAGAGATGTGCTATGCTCCCGGAAAATTATACATCTACCTTAGAACTTGAGAGTTGTTTCTCTAAATCGAAGGGGAGGACATCTGGTCTAGATCGCATCTCATACCAAATGATCAGTGCTCCGTCTAATTCAAGTAAAAAGAAATGACTGAACCTATATAATACAGCATTTTTGAGTGGCCATATACCCTACATGTGGAAACTGGCAGCAGTTGTTCCAATTCCAAAGTCTAAAAATGTCTCCATCGCATCGGATTATCGCTCAATCTCTCCTTTATCTTGCCTCTCAAAGGTATTGGAAAAGATTATAGCATCTAGATTATCTTGGTTTCTTGAGTCCAAGAACCTGACTACAAAGCAACAACTTGGTTTCAAGCGAGGTAGAGCGTGCATGGACGCACACATTGATTATTTTACAAGCAAAGCAATTTCCGAACGAAAACATGCATCAATTCTCTCAATTGGTTTCGAAAAAGCATTTGACAGAGTTGGTCTTCATGTTAGTTTAAGACCCTTGAAATCATGGCATGTTGAACCTAAATTCCTCAACTACATCAAATCTATCATGTCGCATCGGCGGTCTTTCTATTCCTTTCCGTTAATAAATGGCATTCCACAAATATACCTTCTTTCTGCCACGTTTTCAGACCGCTTTCAATGAAATTAGAAAAATGTTTTGATTTTAACAAAAGGAAGAAATAGCATGAAGACAGTCAACATCCTGGAATCTATTGGACGAGAGATCTCCACATGGACAAACTCGTCAGGGGCTAAAATTTGTATACAAAAATAAACAAAAAAAAAAAAATTTTGTTGAAAATAGGAAATCTATTGACGCATATTAATGACTTCTTCGGCCAAAAAAGTCCATTTTAACTTCTTCGATTAAAAAAGTCCGTTTTAACAAGGGTGAATTTCATGTAATACGTTGCTTCGAAAAGCCATGACCATTTTAATACTATTGCTTATCTTACCAAAATGCTTGTTTTAAGCAAGATTGATTATGGTTTGATCAGTTAAGACAATAGCTGCAAATCTAATATCAACTTCCTTAAAACGGTCTATCACTAAACCCTCAGACCAAGCTGCTATGCTTTTCGGAAAACGCCCATAAATAATATTATAATTGAAACTGGTCTCCCAGCTTTAGAAAATAGACTTCATGAGTTAGAAGCTAAAATCGTTCCCAAGCTTCTTAATTCAAAGAAATCTATTCTTTGTAAAGATGTGAGCAAAATTATTATTGGCAAGAAAATTCGTAAGTCACCATCCGCAATTGACTATTGTTTGTACTTCGCGATGGAGTTGAACGCTCCTTTAAAAATTTTCCGCTATATTGGTCTTAACCCTCCAAGGATTTCGAAAGACTACTCTTTTGACATTTCAGTGTTTATGGACAAGGAACAAAACACTCCAAATTGCCGCTTCAGGAATCTAAAAGTTCAAAAAACCCAACCGCAGAAGCTTAACGCTTGGAATCTTTTTTATACAGACGGCCCAAATTCTTCTGGTCGGCGACCTTCTTGTGCCGTGGTAGATGCTTCAGGACAAATTCTTCTCAACCACATATTTCACCAAAGTGCTTCAACTTTCACAACCGTCATAGCCAGAGCTATCCTTCAAGCTGTGAACCTTTCTCATAAAGGCAAACTCAAAACCGTCATTGTTGCTAGCAGGTCGTCTGTATTAAAAGCTACAAGCAATTCCTCGACTTCAAGATGAGACATCATCAGCAAATTAAAGAATATCTTTACAACTCTCGGCGAAAAAATTAAAATGCTTTGGGTACCAAGTCACATCGGTTTATTCGGATATGAGCAAGCTGAAGGAGTGCTGAAGTATGCTGCTTTCGCACCTGTAATTATGGATGATGTCATGGAAAACTTGGATCTTTAAAGATACACTGGAAGAAAAGTTAAAGGACAAATTATAGAAGAAAACCTACAATATCATCATCAGCACTACTCTTCCATTTACCCTTAATTCCACCATTAAATCCAACAAATGTTGAGGAAACCAAGATCCAAATATTTTCGAGAATTCGCCTTGGTCATACAAGTGCAACCGACAAATGGATCTTGCAATCAATCTATAATTGTGGACAAATTCTCACCATAAAGCACATTTTTTGTGATTGCCTTAACTTTTCCTTGGCTAGAAATATTGCACTTGGAGCGACTAGACCAGCTACAGACCGGAATATTAACAATAATAATAATAAAAATAATTATATTATTATTTTTTTATTTTTATATTATTATATTATTATTATTATTATTATTTTAATTTTAGACTAATGAATTGAATTCTTAGACTAAAAAAAAGACATTGAGCACTAGCAACACAGGCTATCGGCTCAAAAAAAAAAAAAAAATTATAATAATATGAATTTGAGTCGAAATCAGAATACTAAAAATTGGTAAGGTCAATCCATTGAAAGCTGGTAGCCGGTCGTTAAACAGTAAAAATCAACGCCAAGCTGAATGAGCTTGATTCATTAGATAAGCAGCAATTACCAACATATAAAGAACTCGAACTCACACAAGGCGTTTCGTGGTACTTACTTTCCAAGAAGCCGTCTTCTTTAGATGTCTTCAAATCCATAGACACCAATCATTCTAGTCGCTTAAAAGAACATTTGTTTGCAGACTTATACAAAAGTCTTGCATGGAGGTTTAAGAAGACAGTACATAGGAGTCATGAAAAAGTACGAAGCTGCGGACCACATAGCACAAACAAATCTATGCGCCGTCTCGTTTCATGCTATTTTATACCTCATTATTGTATGTAAAGACCAGATTAAGAGTTTTAGTAACCACTACCTATTAAAGCAGTCCTGAATAATTTGTATATCGATGATTGATCAGCTAACCACAGTAAGTGACATCTAGAAAAAAGTCCGAAAAATGTTTAACAGAGGTTGGGAGGTTCAAGATAGAGAGGTGGTGTGCCCATCATCCTGCGTTGTTGCAAAGCATCCCTAAAACATTAAGCAACTAATTTTGACTTTAATAAAGAAAATCGTAATATTATCAAAACGTTGGAATTAATATTGCTACCAAAAGAAGATGCAATGCGTCTAAAAATATGATATGGTGAGTCGTGTAAGATAACAAAGAGGTTCACAATTTTTCTAGAGTTTTTTGTGTCTATTGTTCTTGCCACCAAAATTATTATTCAGTAAACATGGGAATTACAATAGTCCTGGGATGAAGACCTACCAGACAATCTCTAATATAAACGGGCAATATTTCGGAGCAAGCTCGGTTTGATATAGCAAAAGCCAATACCACGGGATGGCTCAGATAAAGGCAATAAAACCACTGCACAGCTCCGTAAGTCTGTTGATGCTTACGAAAAAGCAAACCCAACATTACTATTCGCTAGACCAATGGAAAACATTATATATGCGCTTCATTCATTTGCCATGTAAAATTGTTGTAACTTAAGTTCAAAACATGGAATCAAGTTTACGACAACAAAGCATGCTTTTTACATCAGGAGGAGAGGAAATGATGTATTCGGATCCAAAGCACTTATTGAAAACAAGACGAAATTGTGAAAATAACGCCCCCTTTGTTGCCAGCTATACACATTCCACAATTTCAATTTACAAAATAAATTACGTAAAGACGGGAATCACAAAGAAACTTGTTGTATTCCAAATGTGAGTTCAACCGATCTTTTTATGTTTTTTCGTATCAGTTTCGAACAACGTAGCCGCGGCAGTCATCAAAGCCTCTGCAGTACTTTCCCATTTATTTTGGAGCAATTAACTCCTGCAACTCCTGCATTTTTTAAAGCAATTTTTTTGCTAACGTCCACTATATGTATTTAAACTTTTCTTGGTGAAAATCGCAACATTTTGTAAAATAATAACTAAACTAAAATAATAATTTACAATTTGTCATTCGCGTACAATGGTATGATCTGAGTGCCAGAACATTTTTTCAATAAAATCCTTAACAGTAATCATTGCCGAACGCGTCTTTGTAACGCGAGAAAATTGCAATAAAGTTAATTCTGTTAAGTTTTGCAATAGTTATTAACAATATGTAGTATTATTTAATTGTGATGGACCTTCATCTTTTTTAACAATTTTTGTACGGCTTCTGGCTCAAACGAAATGAACTCCGTGGCGCAAAAATGGTACTTAGCTGCTTGTTTTTTTGATATCCTTTCAGACCGACGTATTTCAAAGTTGTTTCCTAATTAAATTGGATCAGCGATATCTTCAGAGTCATTATCGACTCCATCACTTTCACTTGGAATAAATTAATCCTCATAGTTACTACTGTCTCCACCGTTTATAATAATTCGTCAATTCCTTTTGCCTCGGCTTTCGCTGCTATCTCCCAGTACGATACACCCGATCGATTTCGCATTTAGCTTAAATCTCCTTTGCTTAGGAATTTGGACCATTCCTTTGCAGCTGATTGTATGCAAAACTATACTCGATTTCTTACAGCTCCATATTTTATCGCGCTAACCACCATTGTCGCATCTTACCACTCTGTTAATTAAAAATGCTGCCGTTGTAACGTTTTGGAAATTCAACCTGTGCACGGATGTAATTGTTTATTTTTTTTTTCTATTCGCATCTGGCTCGTGGGATGGGATGGGTCCAAATAAAATGTATTCAGATGCATGGTACGTTCTTGTTTCGCTACAATATTTCATTATTTTAATTAAAACATGCTTACTAAAAATGTTGATATTTCCGACTAATATAAAACTGTGCCATAACCATACTATTTTTCCCTCGCCCCTCCGTCACCCCCAGGAAGTCTAAGCTGCATATATATACACAACAGATGGGTTTATGGCATGGTTTAAGTTTATGTATTTCTGAGCTAAACCTAACCACTAAGTAATCATTTCCCGAAATGCTAAACTCAAAAATTCATTTTACTTACCTAAACTCAGAGAGCACGTAGTTTTCTTATTTAGCTTTTACTCAAAGCTACTTAAGCCTGATGTGTTCGTCGAAAATTTCTTGCAATTATTTCCAGGTTTTCAGGAAAGGTCAATTAGATCGCACTCGGTCGTATTTTGATGGCCATATCGGCTGCGTTTCCGTCCTCCTCATCCGAATTACCTATTCCTTCCTACGTTGAAGTTATCGCCATTAAAAAAAAAATCGGCGGTAAACAGTTATGTGTTACTTGTGGCTATGTTCACCCAAATGCGGATATTTCTTCTTCTTATAAGAAACACGCACCCGTTAGTTGTAACATGGCCAAAAAGTCAAAACCTCTTGATATTGTTGGCGATCTTCAACTCTCCGCAAGTCACTTGGTGCTACAGTGACAATTCAAGTTGTGTGGTCCCCACTTTAACATATTATAGAACAGTTATGGTTTTCAATGAAATTTTCTTCGCTATAACCATACTCCTAATTGTAATCACCGACCGCTAGGCCTTCGCTTTATCAATATCTCGAAAATAAGTGGAAACCTCTGTAGTTTGTTGAGGATCCGTATCATCTAACAACTTGCGTATTCTTTCATTGACTTCCGGAGTTAAGTTAAAAGAGGTTTAACGTGAACACCAATTTCTTTGTTTGAACCTTAATAAAGTTGACAGATAGGTTGATTATAAATGTGTACAAATATATACTTAGACATTATGTGTGTTATGATGTCCGTCAAGTAACTAAAATCATTTTTATCTTTATCGAGTTTCAATTTTGATGATACAGCGCGGAGTGGAGTTCAAAATGTGAGAAGTTATAGTGTACAAGTGTATGGAAGCATCTTATAAAAGAGCTGCAAAAATTGCAGCATTAAAAGATTACGTGAGAGAGTGGATTCATAATTTCGTTTCGAACATTTATATGTTGCTTTAAAAAAATAGAGATAACGTTGTAAGCCGCCAAGTTGCATAAATATAAAATGCCGAAAACACTACGGCCAGCAATATCACATACAAACAATTTGCAAAGCGTGGAATGGCGAATAGAAGTAGTGACATTCCGGCACGTAAATAGAAGACGATAGCAAAACTCCACATGTTTAGGAGGGTTCATTCATTATGTTAAGTTTTAACAGGTGACCATTGCATTTCGTGTTCATCCTTTTAAGAAGGCAAATGAGGCCGCATTTGGTAAACGAAAGTGTTACAATTATTTGAGGAAATGAACAGTGTAAATAATGACTATGAATTGAGTTATTCCATCATTGTTGTCAAGAAAAAAATTAAAGAAAAGATAAAAACTACCAATGAAGATAAAGCCGCATAACTCTCAGCGTATAGAAAGTGTTAGACGTACAATTGACCGATAAAAGAAATCTTTTGACATATAATATGATAGACAATCCTATTTATCAATTCCTTCTTTTTTTGCGTCTATATCATTGTGATGTCAGCGTAACTGAACCAAGTAAAACGTAAATTAATCCCTACCTGATAGCGTTACCCATTTCGAACTCAAGGAATAATGTGTACTTTTTTCGTCATTTGCATAAATTCATTTCAGTTATCATGGGTGATACTTACCGAAGAAAAATTACATATGAAAAATCTAATTATCGCTCTGGCTTTTCCGGTGATTTTGACTTATGTATGACATCCTCATTTATTATTTTTCATTTATTTTCCTCATTTATTTTTTTTACTATGTACCCACAACCGCTGTGTCATATCTGTCAAATAAAACGAGTGCAATATAATTAGCGTTTTGCGTTAATATGGATTTTTTAGAAGTAATGTTGATTGACACCCCTACTCGATAGGATCGGTCTGTCCCTCGACAAGGACCATTTGGAGCCACCACTCCCGTCAATCACAATCACAAACATCTCTTTCTAACTGGCGTTCTCTTATCTCTCGTCATCCGACTAGTTTACTTAATCCTATACTTAACCTAACTTAGCCTAGCAATCCCCCCTCAGGGACGAAGAACCACATAGTATATATCCACTAGTCAAATGTATAAAAGCGAAAGTTATTGGTAGAACTTTTCGCAATGTCTTCGCATCGAAAAAGGAACAAAGTTTTTTTTTTTTGTCTTCAACTTTATTACCTGAACCTGGAATACTTTACCTTCCTAGATTATCTTACTCAATAATTGCAATTATTGCACTTCGAATTTCTTTTCATTGTACTATATTCTCTTTTTGTGATCTAGAATATTCTTAGGGCGCTCGCTAAGTATGTCAAAGACGCCGAAGTCCATTTACATTTGTGCTTTCAGTCTAGTATGACATTGAATATCACATTACTTCACTTTATTTCTATTTTTGACATATGGAGGTAAAATAACACCACGTCTGGTGTACCACAAGGTTCCATTTTGAACCCCCTACAGTTTACTCTCTTCGTGAATGATCTTGGAAATTTGGTTAGTAGCGACTGCGTTTCTTTTTGCGTATGTAGGTGACAACTTTCTGATTTATAAGAATAATGCGAGAAGATTAAAGCCTTATTTTTCAATTCTCCCCGCGTTGGATCATTCAACCTCGATATAATATATTGGTATCGATATCCCGTTGATATTATGGATTCAATCCAACGGTTTGGGGTACCCCTTGAACGCAAACCCAACTTTGTTCTTCACATTGCCTATGTCTCTGCTGAAGTTTGACATACGTCCCGAAAATCGTACAATGTAAACCTTTATCTACATGTTAGGTTAAACATATCATCGCACATTCACTGCTCCTGACCAATATTAACAATTGTATAGAAGTTTTCCCTGGGAACCCAAGGTTTATCTTAAATAAGCTTCAAAATATTGTTAGCCGCGTAACGCGCTTGGTTTATAACATCAAACATCTCCATCCTGGTTCATTCTTTTTTGAAATTCACTGTACAAAATCATTCAATCTCGATCGTCATGCCTTTTAATAACACGACTGCAGTTCTCTAGGCCGAATATGAACGCTTTCATATTAATATCACGTTTTTCTAACCCATCAACGAGGTTTTACTGTTCGTGTTGCCAGATATTGGAATGCGATACCAACGAATCTGAAACCTTTCGATGATTCCTGACCGGATTATTAAACTTGTAATTTATATTTTGGTGCTAATAGGAATTGATGATTACGGAGCTAATAGAGCAAGATGATTACTTTTGTAGTTATCTAATTGACTTGTATACGCACTGATATTGTAGTTTCTTTTTGCATATGAAATGTATCTATGTAACTAGCTAATATTGCTGTATAGTAAAGCGCTTTATAGCAACTTAATAAATTAATAAATGAAAATGGAAATTAAAAATAAAAAAAAAACAAAATGAATTGAAATGAAACGCACAAAACAACTTTCATTTTATTACCTGTTTTTCGCTTTTTGTTTGGGTTTGCTTACTAAGAATGGATCACTCCTTGATTAATATACATACAATGCTTTTCTTTGGTTTGTTAGAATAATTTCATGTCCTGATCCGCTTAATAAGAAATAAGCTTATAAAAGAGTATTAAGCTCGAACATGTAATATTACTTGTGACCAAAGTTCAAAAAAGAAAAAAAAAATTAAAGAGATGGTAATATCTTACGTACGAAAGTGAAATTCTGTATAACAAATAAAATCGCAAACCACAAACACAAAAAAGAAGACATTAAGAAAAAGTAAGCAAATAAATAAGCGACAATATTGTTAGAGAAGCATATCAACTACCAAACAAAACTTTGAAAAGAATATTTTAACAAATTAAAACTATTTTTTTTTGGTATGTTGAACAGAGATGGACTAAGCCAATAGATTTGTGGCTTATATGTCCAAATAATAAACTGTTGTAATTTTTAGTCACGATTATGTATAAAACGTAACAAAAAAATAAGAGCGGCCGTAATAACTGGAGTGAGCATGTTAAATGTAATTGCGTGTGTGTGTGTGTGTGTAATTGTGCTTGTTGAGTTCTTGAAAGTTAAACAGTGTTGCAAACTTTGGCTGAAAACGAAAAGCAATGCTATGGTAATAGAAGATTATTAAACGCAAAAACGAAAGAAAAAAAAGGAAAGAAGAGAAAAAAAAAAAATTCTAAAAGGATAAATTAGCTTTTCTTATAAAGCAAGTTAGTTCCCCGAGATGACGTACATTTTTAGCTGCAAAGAGATCGAGGAGACAGCCATATAACTTGAAGAAGCTAAAGGAATCTCTAATGCCATCAAGCCTGTGACATCTGAAGATTAGATGCTCAGCAGACTCAAAAACATTGCAAACTTCACAAACATCACATGGTATAGCGCGAATCATTTTTAAATAAACTTTGTCATAAGTGTGACCACACATGAGTCTATAAAGAATTTTGATTTCCCAGGAATTAAAAGAAGATACAGAGAAGGGTTTAAATTGAAATGTGGGATTTAATTTATAGAAAAGACGATTGGATTTAACGCGCTGACAATCTTTGAACGCTTTTTCATAATGCCCACGAAGGGTTAAGCTGTCATTTAAAATTCTCCCAAGAAATCGAAGAGATTTTACCTGATTAACTTGGGTATCTTTGATAAGAAGTCTGATTTCACGTTTAGAACCTTTGGCAAAATAAATAGTGTTTGTCTTGCTGGGGTTAAAATATAAATTAAGATCAGCGCATGTATCGAAAAACAAGTTCGCTTTCATCGCGAGGTTATTGACAGCTACTGGAAAAGATGAGTCCGCAGATACGATTAGAAAATCGTCTGCATATTGAAAAATATGAGTTTTGTCATCTTGAAGATCATGCAAAGAAGCTCCGTATAAATTGAAGAGTATGGGGCTTAAACAACTGCCTTGTGGGATACCACCGCATATTTCAACTTTTTCGGTACCCATCACCAACACACGCTTGGATAAAAAATTAAGTATCCACAGCCGCATTTGAAGAGGAATCGAAGGGAGAGCATGACAACCATTTTCCCTGCTTTTTTTAAGCTGGCTATGAGAAAACACAGTTCATTAACGCACATATTCGTAGATTTGCGTTTTTGAGGCGTAAGACCGAGCTGGAATAATGTTCTTAGTTTTCAGGAAAGCAGTTAGTCTCTCCTTAACCATGAGGTTGATGGTCTTTATGAATACAGATATTGGTGAAATTGGTCTGAAGCTACTTAAATCATTTAAGTCTTTACCTGGCTTGGGAATGGGAACTATTTTGATGCAACGCAAATTAGAGGGTATAAAGTTGGTGGACCAGCAGTTGTTAATTGCATGCAAAAGCATGCTAAAGCTTCCTCCAGACAGTGCTGTGAACATGTCATACTTGACTCCATCACAACCTGCAGCAGTAGCTCTCTTTCTGGAATGTAAAACATACATTAGCTCATGCAATGAAAAGGGTGTGTTACTGATACTACTAAAAGGAATTGAAGGCATTGTAATAGGATAAACAATTGGAATGTA
This sequence comes from Glossina fuscipes, assembly GCF_014805625.2. Classification (NCBI taxonomy): domain Eukaryota; kingdom Metazoa; phylum Arthropoda; class Insecta; order Diptera; family Glossinidae; genus Glossina; species Glossina fuscipes. The sequence continues at coordinate 181,877 of NW_023998639.1, read as the reverse complement.
GCTCTTGAGCATATCTAAGTATTTTTTATTATCAGGGTCATTCCATACAGCACAACCGCTTAATTTTCGACTAGAATGTCGATGACCATTGATATAATTCCAGAAGGAACGTGGGTTACCGCTACCACATAACTCTTTAATAGCGATGGCTCTGTGTGCCCTTTTCGCCTTTCTAACTGCAGACCTCCATTCTTTCAGTATTTTCATATATTCAATGTAGTTGGCTGGATTGGCATATTTACTCATTTTTTTTCTTGCAGCTTGGTATTTGCGGAAAAGTGTTGACAGGGAAGGATTCCACCAAGGTTTAGGTGAGAAGGACTCAATGTCAGGGAAGTTGGTTCTAGCAGACATGATCACAGACTGAAAGGCACTTTGAATTGATGATAAATCAGAAGGAAGATCAACTTTAGACAGACGGTCCATAAGGAAGTTGCGTGAAATGAAATTTTCTATTTTCTTGACGGAATTGTTATAGCTGTGGAATATAATGGGGGAGTGCTGACTTTTGCCAATGGAAACATTGGACGTGTTCCAGTTGAAAGATAAAATAGTTGAGTTCGAGAACGTTAGATCCAAGACACTGCTCGCCGTGCGACCGCTCCGGTTACAGTGAAAGGTAGTATTGCCGTTATTTAAGACACTGAAACTGCTGGAATTGATGGCATTTACAAGGATTTTGCCTTTGTTGGTAGAGACTTGATCGCCATACAGGCGGTGTCCTGCATTGAAATCTCCAGCTAGAATCACATTTTGTTCACCGTCAAGAAAGTCGCATAATCTCCGAGTCTCATCACGAAAGGTTTGCACATCGAGACTGGGTGGAAAGTAGCATGAGGCTATGAAAAGATTCGGTTTCAGGTTGATGGTTTTGATGATGATGATGTCAACGGCAGAATTATAGGGAATACGTCTGAAATCGACACCTTTCTTAACTAATATACTAACACCACCATAGCCATCATTTCGGCATTTGGTGGCTGAGGCATAATTCGAAACTTTAACTTCGAAACAGTTTTCATCTTTCAGAAAAACTTCACTTAAGATACAAAAATCAATCTTGTTTGAGTTTAAGTATAAATCTAGAAAAGATAGGTTACGCCGGACACTTTGAATATTATATTGTAAAAAGGTTATCATGTTGAAACTTGAGAAAGAACCACAACGGATTTCCTCGCATTACTGGACGCTCGAACGCGGCAAGAAATAGCACAGACAGACATTTTTTCTTCAAATTCTTTAATAAGATTGTGAGGGATCATCGGACGGATACTTTCTTGAATCGTGAGAATTAATCTTTCAAGTTCTGAAGACTGCAAATAGTTGTTTGAAATTTTCGGTCCAAGAAGGCTTGTTTCAGACGACTTGGGGGGTGTATTGGGAGAAGGCTTGGTGGGTGATTTGATAAGAGATTTGGACGGAACCAATTTCCTTTTGACAACAGCATTGTATTTATTTTTGGTTAAGATTTTGTTGGCATTTTGATTATCATCCTTGGTCGAAATTGCGGACGTGTTCCCCAGTGGAGGGAAATTGCCGTCATAAGTGTTGTCATCGAGACATTCGAAATAATTTTCGGAAAAATTTTCTTTGAGCTCTTTATACGAAAGATTTTATCCTGTTGATGTTTAATTCAATTTCCCTATGAGGGCAACACTTATTGACAGCGTTGTGCTCACCTGAGCCACAGGACAAGCACTACATCGCCTCACAATTTACACACTTCGGAGACTTTCCACAGTTAAGGCACCTGCTCTCTTTAGCTTTGCATAATTTAGATACGTGACCGTATCTGCCACATTTAAAGCACTGCTTTAAAGTGGGTACAAAGTATTCGACCGGCAGATTACAATAATTAAATTTTATTGCCTTAGGGAGGGCTCTCCCTTTGAAGCCAACTTTGATGCTGGTTGTGGGGATCCACTCGTCTTTGTTGTTGGGATTTCTTCTTTGGAAACGGACAGTGGACTTAATCGGGATGTCGGATACGGCGTTTTTAATTATATCATCGACACTATATGTGCATGGGATGTTTCGAATAACTCCAAATCTCTCAGTGAACGACCTCAGTATGTACGCTTTTAAATTCTTTTTATTAAATTCATTATTCATAACAAAATTGTTGGCATTGGCAGCGGAGCTGAAAAGCAGTTTAGCTCTACCCCTGCTGACAACTACACGGTGTAAAAAATGTTTCTAGAAGAAAAATTAACTAAATAAACAAGATAAAAGAAAACTAAAAGATAATGTATTTACAAAAAAAAAAAGAAGAAAAACTCAGAAAGATGCTGATAAAAAGAAAAAATTAAAAAAACATGAACCGAAAAATTGATACGAATGCTCTATTGAACATAAAAACAAAGCTATGCAATATTGTTCACAAATTATACTAGACTTAGGAAATAATGATAGAAAACATAAATAAAAACGCTGTTCATTATTAATTATTAATTAAATGCAGAGGAGGTTTTACGAAGTGTAAGTAAGTGGTTGTGTGTGGATGTAACCACAGACGTTGATTTAACGGACCAACAGCTACAAGAACCCAAACTAACGGACTGAGTACCAGAATAGACTGACCATAATATCGTGAGAAAAATTGATTTTTATAAAAATCTTTTCGGATAAATCAATTATGAATCTTTCTTTGACAATAGCGCCTAAGTGCTCATCAAAACTACAAGTCATTAGCTTTTTTACTTCTAATTAACATCTTTTGTTGCGTTGCGCAACTTTTAAATAAATTCCTGTATAGTTTGCTGACTGGCGACTGTGGAGTATACAAGCTGTTCAATATAGAATAAGCAGCACGTCAAACAGCTTTAATACTATCTTTTATGTTATCTTTTTGACAACTTATATCACAGAGATAAATGTCTAGCCTCTCGTTCCAAATTTTCTAGGTAGTTTACGTGAAGATTATATAAACTTAATTATTTCCGTGGCCAATTCGTGATGTGCAGAGTGCAAGGAAACACATGTGTTAGATTAATACAGTGGTTTTCTTATTATTACATTCTGTAAATGTAAATAAAGCTTAGTAATTTAGTAAGAAGGCATTGCTTGATAAACAAATTCAGCAATGAAAAATTACAACTTTGTACTCAACAATCCTTTGCGATGTTATATTATATTATATTGTACAGGCAAACTTTAAAGGTTTCTAATAACTTGTACCGTCCGGGTACATTTGAAGTGTGAGGATTCCGTCGGTCTGTTTTGACCACTGCTCTATCCCAATGGAAGGAAATATATTGTTTAATAAAAAAAAAAAAAAAAACAAGGTCCGAAAGCAAACGTTCAAAGAAAAGCAAGAGTAAATGGTGAAATTAATGGAAATTCTTTAATGAAAAGGGATTAATTCTGCTGTGAACTTGAACAGTTTGGAAAGCAATTTTTCATCAAGAAGGGAAAGAAACTAAATATAAGAGTTGTAGCACGCATAAAAAAGCAACGAGAAAAGAAACAGAATATTTAATAACGGTAAAAAAAGAGGAATAATATGTAAATGAAAAAAAAAAAATGTATGAACAAAGAAATAACTATAATTCGTATCGAAACGAACTAAATGTTTTATGTGATGTGAGGCATATTTTGCAATAAAACTAATCCGAGGCTGTCCAACGTTGAAAGCGCATGCTCGGACCTAATCGCACGAATAATAGCAATAATAGTTTAATTATATAAGGATAAAAAAAAATAGTCCGGCCTTCTATAAATTCTTCTTCTTTTTATCCGCCTTCTGATTTTTTTCTTTCCAATTGGCGCAGTTCGTACATTCATCTGTACTGTTATTATTTAATAGTTTTTCTTAGTTTTCTTGATTTGTTTACTTCTTCACTATTAAAATTTGCTATCTTTCCAAATAATTTTTTTTTAAACTTGAAAGGTTCCTTAAAGGGTTAGACCCAATCTCGTGTCTTTTGTTCTTTTAAAATGTATGGACCTCGTTTTTCCAACATTTACGCTATTAAAAGTTTCGGAAGGCAATTGGTTTACTGCATCTTTCCGAATTTATCAAACGATGAACTAAGTCTTCTTTTAGATACCACAACTTCATAATTTATTTTTTGCAATGATTTTCAAGAAAAATCACTTTTTTCATTAATAGCTATAAGTCTATAACTTTCGATAGCAATTCTTACTAAGACAAAATTATATATATCAAAGGAAAAAACCTTTAATCTTCATAAGTTATATCCGCTATAATATAAATATCTAAAAATCAATTTTAATTAGCAGTACACAATTAAACCTCTGCAGAAGACTTGCGGAAGATTTTTCGATGGGTATAATAAATATTCTGACTTAAAATGCCCTTTTTCGAGATTCGTTCGTACCGCCTAATTGTAATGTTTAGGATACCATAAGCCTTAGTTACATTTCTTAGGAAATATAATTGCAGGTTATTTACAGGAACTTTTAATTACTCTGCAATCCTTCTTCTAGTCTAAAAATCCGAGCTATGAGTGAACCCCCAAACCTTTGCAAACGTGCAAAAGCTTGGTAACCGACAGCGGTAAACAACTTCAGTTAATTTTTGAATCATAGTAAAATGTTAGTTTAAATAGGACATTGGCAAATCGCGCTTATTAAAGATAACTATTTTGATAAAATTTAAAGACTCGATATTGGGATTGAGTTTTAGAAAAACACAAGGAATTTCAAATTTATATAGTATGAACAAAGCTTACTCCATTTTCTTCAAAACAAAAACAGAAGGTATTGTAGAATACGAACAAAGCTTACATCAGTTTCTTTTATAGAAAAACAGAACGATTTTCAAATTTGTGTAGTTGTAAAATATTGCAATAACAGCATCCCGTTATGCAAAATCGCGTGATTTTGCGGTTCATTCTTTTTTTTGCAAGAGTAGCGGCTAGCCGCTATATAGCAACGCAAAGAAGAAGAAAAAAAGGAAAAAGAGAAAAAAAATCATGCGAAAGAGTAGTTTTCAGTTTGAGTTTGTGATTTGGCGTGAGGAGTAGTTGTTAAAAAGTTTTTTGCTCTTGAAATAGAAAACGTCAGCCTGATATCTATGTTTTTGCAATGAAATAATCAAATCAAAATATGTCCAAACAAGAAAAAAGGAATACAAATGAAACCAGTGCAATTGTGAAAAATGTTCAATTAATCAAATATACTTCAGTTATATAATTAAGTTACATATATATACACATATATATATATATCCAATAAATTGCATTAAATCTAAAAGTGACTGAACAATAAAACTAATAATCCCTATTAATAAACACATATACATAGTATACATAGTATATGTGTATTGAATGTGCACAAAACAAAAGCTCTCCCCTGAAAAAGCAGTTTGGAGTTGGCTTCGCTTACCTGAATGTGGTAGATTTTACACGCTGAGAATAAGGGGAAACAAAACGTGCATCGCGTAATAATTTAGTTAAAAAGCCTTATACGAGATATATATATATATATATATAAATACAATTAAGTCTATTTAAATTTTAAACGCAATAAGTTGAAAAGAAACAAATCAATTAGATTTCGGATATTTCGAGTCAATCGAAATTTAAAATGCTATTATATCAAAACAACAATAAAGTAATTTTCAATAAAAAAAATTTTAAAGCGACCATCTAAAGAAAAACGGATTTTTTGATCGTCCCTTTTGTTTTTTTTCACCCTACCGGCCCTTTTTCAACCAAAAATGTATTTAAAAATGAAATTATATGTGGAAATAACGATATTGTAATCATACGAAATATTCCCTAATATTAATATTAATTAAATAAAAGAAAAAAAAATGAATAAGTTCATAAGAAATGAAATCGAACGCTAAATGTAAAGCAAATTTATCAGAGAAAAAAAAAGGAAAAGCCTTGCCAATATTTATACACCTTGTAATATAGTAAATAAGTATAAACGGTTGAGGCAAGATGGGCAATAGCTTTGTTGTACAAATGTTTGTATGCTATATATACATATAATAAATGTATAAAAATACAATATAGTAAATAGAAAATAATAATAAAATTGTGATTAGTTATCTTACAATAAAACAAAATTTGCTAAAACTGCTTATGTAAAAAGGAAAACGAAGGTATCAATGAAATTCCCTATAAAGTTATTCAAGAAATGAAAAGGTGAAAGATTTCAAAGAAATTAATTTACTTAATGTGAGTAAATAGGAAAAATTTTTAACGTTCGAAAGAAGTCATATTAATAAATGTGGAGAGTTCATATTACAAAAGGAATAATTGAATAAAAGGAAAAAATGTTAAACGAAAGTTTATTAAAAAAAAAAATGAATTATCTATATATATACATAATATTCCGAACAAAAATGTATTAAGAAACTAAATTGTACAATATACCTACATGTACATATATTCCTGTGTATATTTGTTAATAAAATTCTAAAACGGTTTCTTATGATTGGTTAACAAAAAATTTTTGCAAGTTCGCTTCCTAAACTCTACGGTGGTTTACTCATTTGGATTGCACGCCTAGAAAGAGCAACAACATGAAATTTGAAAAAGATTAACGGGTTTGAGTGTATTCTGTACCTGTGAAGCAAAAAGGCGTACGTGTTTACCGGTACATCTGAGTGTATGGAAAGGCAATGAAGTCCACGTAAAGATAAGGAAATATGTTTTGATGAGCTTTTTTTTTTTTTTTGCTCGTAACAAAGGCAACCGCTTCTCTATTCTGCGCTGTAGTAAAAATTTAATGAGCAGGGTTGGTTTTTAGTCTGCTTCGTAATAAGTCCCAGAATTAAGGAATAACAGAAATCGTAAAAAAAAGAAATAAATACAATTAAAAAGAAAGTGAACACCAACCGCAAAGATAGGATAACAGCAAGAAGAAGAACGACAACAAACTCAACCAATTATCAGGGCACATCTAACGCTGCTGCTGACAGGTGCGCCCCAACACCACATGGCTGCTCAGGTATTTGTAAACAACCAGTAGTTTAAGTTCAAATGAGCGGCTAGGCGGCACCCGTTACTGCGGGAGTGCGATGAGGAGTGCACGTGAGGAGATTGTAGGGAGACATGGGACGGATACCTACGGACGGTAGACCGGACCAGACACGGGGTAATGGGATAGTCCGATTCTTTTTCTTTCGTGATAGATTAACCTTTTGTTTTTTTTTTTCTTTTATTATTGTAATGCGGTGTGGCGGGTAAGAGAACAGAAGGAGAAGTTAAGAGTCTCGCCAAATCGCTCTACCGCAAACACGCCGCGTTACATAGTATGGAAAGAACTTACACCCGTTTCTTTATTAGAAAAACACAGGGAATTTCAAAATTCCACAGTATGAAAAAAGCACACAAGTTTCTTTAATAGAAAAAAAGAAGGAATTTCAAATTTGTATATTATGAAGTAAATTTACATCAGTTTGTTTATTAGAAAAACAGAGGGAGTTTCAAATTTCTACAGTATGAAAACGGGTTATTTGACGTCACATTAACAATACGTGTGGTTCTTTCCTTTTTTTGTAACGAACTGAATTAGCCAGGCCTTCTGAAACATAAAAACGCGTTACAACATATCTTCGAAGTATTAATTATTGCTCAGTTATAGTTAATTCTATGAAAAGTTTGTATTTATTCATTATTGCAAAGGTGTGAAAAACATAAAATACTGCGTATGTGTTACATACACAAATACGAAAAACCTCTATTGAAAAATCTTTGAATATTTCGCGGTGGAATCTTGGGGTCATTGTCTCTGCATCAGTAAATCATTCGGAGGATCATAGCAATCAGTTTGTACAGTTTTTAGTAAAATTTTATTGTGAAAACGATAAAAGAAAAATGCCGGCAACTCATGAAACGCAGTAGTAAGGAATAATTTGCAATTTGTCCCATTTTACCACATCAGGAACAATTTGAAATTAATCTTGCCTTAAAATCATGATTTCAATAAAATCTTTTGTGCTCAACACTAACTGTAATAAAATACTTACTCAGTTTTGATCTTTACGATTGAAAAATTGCATCTGTAAAACCCTGTCTCGTTATGATTCACAATTTGAGGAGTGATTGAACTGTTGCATTTTCGCATGTTGATAAAAACGGATCTTGTTCTTAGAATAAAGACCAACAGAGTAATCAAAACCTTTCGTCCCTCGAAATCAGTCCCTTTACTCGCACTACTTTAGGAACAGTTTGTTTAATCAATTCTTCAACCGTAAAAACTGCAGCACGTACATTTGTAATATCGTCGAGTAAATGGATAAATTCGTCTAGCCATTACAGCTAAGCAGAAAGGACTAGCAGTTTAATTAAATGAGGATCGCTTACCAAAAGTAACCACCAAACGACAAGCCGTTGAAAACGACACACGCCTACTATCAGTAAGTCGGAATAAGCCTCTTTGCATTTCTTTGAAGATTCCCTTGTTAATTAAGTTCTTAGCGAACTATCAAACAAAAAATTGCACGTTCGCTCACCGCACCACTCATGAAGCGAACGCATCACTATCCCAAGGTTAGATCGGAGCGTCAAGTTTCGCTACTCTCCTTCAGGATGGGCTCCAATGAAATGCAGCGGTGCCCTCAATTGTTCCGTGGAAGATGAGTTGCAATGACAACAATTTAATATTGAAAAGATTTATTACAAAGAAGGTGACGAGATCTGTGGCAATTTCCGCCTCTCATCAGGTGGAGTGAGATGATAAGCGAAAAGTACTCAAACGACCAGCTGGTTGAATACATACTCTTCGCTTTGCACGAGCGTAACATCTACGCACACCGTCAGTGTGCTGCAACCTTCCCGACTGTTCTTTTAACAGCGCGTCAAGGATCTAGGGGGCAAGCTCGATGAAATCCGTAAACCCGATTGTCACGTAAGCAGTACTCAGAGTCTAATGTCACTATCTGAGTATGTCTCCAGTGCACGGTGCAACCCAGATAAGTAGTGGCCTCTGTGGAAACAGACTCGCCAATCGAGGTACAAGGACTCTGTATCGGTTGACAACTTTCCCTAATCTTTCAGACCTGCCTATGGAGAAAAAAACAGCGAAACAATGAACAAAAACAAATCCTGAAGGTGGTGTAATATTCGACCTGGCAGCGGAAATTATTGAAATTGTCATATCCGAGGGCAGCTCAGGAGCTAGAACCATACCTACGGAGAAGAAAGACGTTCTAATGCTGAAAGTGTGAGAGCCCGAGTGGAACCATAAGAATTACTGCGGACCAGGCGGGTGGCGTCACCCTCTCTTATAAGGAAGCGACAGGGTGGGGATCATCGCAGTTGAATACCCACAGGTACTTGAGGAATCTCACTAACTGCACCCAGGCACAGGCCAAAAAATAGTCGAGGTTCGATGCTCCAATCCGCAGCAATCGCAGGCGCACGGAGCTTAGGGGAGGATCCTCTAAGATTACATTTGAGCGCACTAGACAGAAAAAATGAGCACATCAGATACATCCAAGAGGATCACCGCTAAGGTGATTAGTAGGAGGTTCACAAACGAGTGTCTGGACGTAGCCCTCATCGAAGAGCCCTGGATAAATGCAAACGCTATCCAAAGCCTGCGCGACAACAAAGGTAAGTTGGTTTACAGTATCCAACATGGGCAGTGCAGAGCTACTTTTTTTATTATAGACGAGATAGATTTCTGTCCAATTTCAGAGTTTATAACGAAGGACTTAGTGTTGGTTTGAATAGCGATGTTATTCTTCGATAGTGCCTTCTTGAATTTCTCAGAAACAAATGTTATCGTTTTCAATCAAGGCATGGAACACATAATAGACACATAATTAAGAAGGAGGTGTTAGATGTCACTCCCACCACTTCCTATTTAAGTTGCTCTATCTGAAGGGTATGTACCCAACGAGGTCTGAATGTCGAATCATCAACACGGGTCGACATTGCGCCTGGAGCGTTGTCATGACCTACAAAGTTCATAAATGTAGAAAGTGGGAATTATTTCGTTTTCTACTACACGAAAACATGAACACGTGTCCCCACGGACCTCAATAGCGCGGGAGATACCGAATTTGATGTGAAAACTGCACAAATAGTTTTCTAGATGCAGCTTCATAGCTGCAGGCCATGGTAAAAGAGTATATGCTCTAAGAAAACTAAGAAGAATGTAAGTTTCGAGGAAGCTGCTCGCCTCTTGTTAGAGGCTTACTCCCCTGGATGCCTGTAGAATGCGAGATCTGCGGACCAGGTAGGTTTGCAAGAGATGCACAAATGATAAATTCTAGGAACTGCAGTCCCGCTTAGAATATCTCTTTCGCGGAGCGACTGCAACGGGGCCTGTCAACTTGCAGCCCGTAGAAATCGCCGTTGGGAGATGGAATAAGGCCGCTTGTAGGAATTAGTCCCCCAATTCGCTGGACGTTGCAAAACGGGTACGTACGCCGGAACTGAAACAAGGCCAGTCTTTATAACGGAAAAGGAGGCAAAAATGAGCACCTGGTAAAACCATAGGAACCAACTTGCCGGAATTCCCTTGTCCTTAATACGATAAAGAAGGCTTTAAACAACTACATCAGGGGAGCGTATCTGGGAATAAGGCTACCATTCAAGTACCAGTTTGCCTATCAAAGTGACAAATATACCAAAGGGACGAGTCATGAGCTGATCGGAACCATTGAGTGTGGAATAGAATTCAAGTAACCTGCTTTCGTTGCCTTTATTGATATACAGAGAATCTTCCATAATACATCATACATGGCTATAGAAAGATCCCTGAAATGTAAAAACATTCCACACTTAATTATAACCTACATAATCAATATATTAACTTTCAGCCTTATTACCTAGCAAGCAATAACGTTCTTGCCTACCAGGGGCAATAGAAGGCGACCTCTAGTCGTGGGTGTGCTGACATAAACAAGCATTTACTGAACACATGCAAAAAGCCTTGATCATAACCCACTAGTGATGCCCGGATAAAAGATTAAGAACTAATTCACACAATACGGAGCTTGTGCTTTTCTCGAGAAAGAGAAAATGAACAATGCGCAACATCCAATTACATGATGTTGCCCTTGAATATTCAAGTGAGACAAGGTACCTGTGACCTAACTTTGATAAAAGCCTAACCCTTATTTAAAAAGGCGACCAGGACATTATGTGCCTGTCAACAACTACACAATATAAGGACTATAAGCACAAAAATTTTTTACTTGTCTTAAGCAACCATAATTCTTCTAAGCTAATGTATTCTACTCTGGCCTGGTGGCCTAAGATAAAGCAAAAAAGGGCAGCGAGGTTGAGAGACAGATAAACAGACCCAGCGTCTCATGTGCATTGTCATAACTGAGGCGATGAATGCTCTGGAAACGCTGTTTGGTATTATTCCTCTTCCTGTAGCTACGGAAAAAGAGACTTATCGGGGCGCACTTCACTGTCCAACAGGGAAAGAGAAGACATTTTTATAAAATTCGAGAGCACCTCATATACTATTCTAAAAGTTTCATTACTGGTGTTTGTGCTCTGCCGCTTCCAGTCTTAAAGATGAATAGTAATTATGCATGAACGTGTGCACATTGGCACTAATATTACTGAGCACATCGTCACTCACTTAAACTATACAGCGTTGGAGTGCATGGAACACCTATGCGAATTAATAATATATCATCGTATCTCGTGGTAGTATGGTCCTTATAAAGCTTTACTAACAATAGTACCCTGTACAATGGAAAAACCCACTATTCAATTTTTAATGCCTACATCATCATCATCCTTTTTTTTCATTCTCACTCCAAGTTCTTCTTTATTGTTTATTTCTTATTGTTAGCTCATAATATTACTGTTATATAGAAGAATAATTATATTGGATTTCAAATTATGTTTGTAGGTACAGTCCCTCCGATAAATAACTTTCGTCCGTCCGTTTGTACGCACATATGGTTATTAAATATAAAATTAGAGACAACTGCTTCCCTGATATATTATGCATGTACAGAAAAACAATCCACTCGGTGCATTCGTGTAAATTTGCAAAACAATAATTGCGCGTACATATGACCTAACGATATAATTAATTACACATATCCCAAATATGCATCTTACGCAACGGAATTTATTTTAACTTACTAATTTGTTTAAAGCAAAACCCGCCGATTTATCTTGCGTACATATATTTTTTAAATAACTACGATGTTTGCAAGCAAAGAAGAAAATTCGCTTTGCTTATGTATGAAGTCATCATAAAATAGCAACCCATATAAATACTATTAACATTTCTTAATAGTATTATAGTAGTAGTAGTATACTTATTAACATTTCTTAATAGTATATACATTCACGTGTCATATATACAAATACAATGATGTACAATCCCGTCAGCGTCAACATCAGTACGTTGCGTATGTTAAACATTGAGCACATGATGATATTGACAATTTGCTACTCCTTAATATACTGTAAAGTCATATGCATGTATGCAGGTATGCACGTAAAGCTTGTATACGCAAAGCCTCCTCGTGTAGAGACTGCGCAAGATTCCCTCTTAGTGTACCTGACTCTTCGGCTTCAAAGCGCCAGATCTTTGTTCCCCTTTGTTTGGCCAAATATTTCCGTCAGATATGTCCCTGACAAGCGTAGAGCGAATGAAACGCTGCTGTTGATCCATTATCTATAATGAATGAGTTTTGTTTATTGATCATCTCTTAAGTATACTTATTTTCTAGCTTAATAATTTTCTTACATGAAAAATTTTTTCTTATGAAAAAATTGCTTAACGCTGTAATCAACATAAATGGTAAATAGGAGTGCTTAGCTTCGAATTGCATTGTTTATATTTGTTTACAAATTGGGTTATTGGGAGCTGACATTCGAAGCGTTTTGAAGTGTGTCGTATTTTGTTGTTTTATTTTTTTAATTAATTTTTGCTTACTACTATAATTTGTGACATATTTCAAGTGAAAGCACATCTACAACAATATTCAGTCACACTACAATACTATTTGATACATTTTTAATCAGCTCATATTAAAAAATTATCCATGTTATTAGTATCTTGTAGTGTATCTAGGCTTTATTGGATGATGGTATATTATCCTGTAACCATTGTACTTGAGTTACGTCATTCACAAAATGAAGTGCAAAAAATCGACATAAACTTCTTACATTTTTCATTATTAAAAAATATTGCATATATGCTTAAAGAATCGTCTTATATCATATATCAGCAAAAAAATAAAAAAATAATTACAATTCAGTGATAATTTAACCCGAATTTTGTTATTTAATAGTTTTTGTTTGTATGGGGTCCATATAAGTTTCGGGTAATTTTTTAGTCAAATTCAGCATAGCTTTTATAGCCAGCACTGAAAAACGGAGAGTGCGCTCAGTTCATCAAACCTTTTCAACGCCCGAAAGAAAATATCAGAAATCCCACCAAGTATGTATACTATTGATAAGTATTAAAATCTAAATTAACTAAAGCATGTCAACCTTTTGTGTTATGTTTGTTGTAAACATTCTCGTGGTCGCAAACGTGGAACTATCGACTTCAAATTTCGCAGAAGCAGTGGAAATTCTTGCATGCCGATTGGTATTATAAATGGCCCAATTCGGTTCAAAGGCACGCCTAAAATACCACGAAAATTGGGAACACCTCTGTTTTTCAAAGGAATAAAAATTGGCTTGCTCTCATTACTTGTACTACAGCGAACAAATCTACTGCTGCACCACCCATATAAACATTTGCCACCCTTACCCATTATTAAAGTATATCAATGTTTAAGTTTTTTTCAATACAGTTACAACGCACAAAAACAAACTTCAAAAAAAATCATAAAGGGATGCAGCTAAGCATGTCCATGTAATCAACTTTTAGTGCGTCCATCTGTGTATACGTGGGGTTCTCCCTTTAAAAAAATGGAAATCATCTGCAAATTTGGCAAAGACTTTGAATATGGATCAAACAAGCCACAGAACCCGCCTACAGCGCCTACACAACCACAACTGAGAGCATGTTTGATTTCCGTATTTTTTGTATGTTGCTCATAAACTATGAAAAAAAAATCAACCGCGCCTACCCAACATTATAATGATGTTTTTCTTTTTTTCAATCTTTTGTCGGATAACGGTGACGGGTTAAAATATGTGGTAGCAAGTGAATACGATTTTCTTACTAGTTAATAGTTAAGTTTGACATGCTTGCAAACTTTTTTACATGGGCAAGTGCACCACTACTTCATATTGGACCGGCGTATAATATAATTGATTGAAAAACGGTTTTACATGTCATTTTATGAAAACACCCGCGGTAAATTTACTTTGTATCTGGTGTAACAACAAAATACTGACCGTGACTAAAAAAAGCTATTTCATGATCTTGAATTATAAAAACAAATGAAGAAGAAAAGCGTTTGGAAAATTGTGCTTTTACTCTAATTTTTCATTTATTTAGATTGTTTACATTCTAAAACCGCTTGCTTCTTTTTGCCGAAGCACTTACTTAAACATCCCATAATGAAGTTTTGAAATTTCCTTTCTGATTAGAGAACGTCATTTGGAGTGTTTAAATTAAATTCGGGACGGGAAATTAAGGAAGATCACTTTGCTATTCATTTGCTATTTTTATTTGTTTGTTTATTTACTTGCACATGAAACTAAGCTGAAATAAATTATGAGCCGAATTCAATCAATTCTTACACGTAAATCTTATACTAAGAAAGAAAAAAATGAAGAAAGCATGTACACAACTAGCACAGAGGCATACCCGCAACCAGTACAACTCGAAGTTGAAAGTAAATCCCTAAGCCATTGCAATCATGCAAACACTTGGCAACCGATAATAGTAAAAAACACCAATTAATTTTCAAATCATAGTGATATGTTAAGGTTGCAATTACTTAGTTTAAATATGATATAGTCAAATCGCGCGAATTAGTGTAGTGATTTTGACAAACTTTATACAATGCGGTATGAGGTTAAGTAATAGAAATTAGTTAGGTTTCTGCAAACAACCCTAAACGGGTTGTACAGCCCATAACTATATTTAAATTGACTCAGCTTAATGAATATGAAGCGCTTACAGAAGTGGTCATAGAGCCTATCTCATAGGATAATGTGGGTGAATCGGTAAAACCATTTATTGATTTAGTAAGAGGGAAACATCAAGAATGAATTCAAGGTTTTTCAAGTGACGGCAAGGCTAACTAACGAGGCAATCTATGTTCATAACAAGGCAGAGTGCCAAGCAGGTCCCAATCCAAATTCCTAAAGTCCAAAAACACGAATTTTTTTCTTTTGTTTTTGAATCTGCTTAACATTTATAGGATGGAGATCACGCAACAGAGGCATATTCAAGTATTGGTCTAACCAAACCCATTTGTAATGTAACTAAACTCTTTGGACCACCTTTTAATGACCCCTAGCGCAGACGTAGCCTTGCCACAAGAGAGCTCAATGTGCAAATTAAAATGCAATCTTTGGTCAAATAGTACGCCTAAACCGATGAACGAATCTACATTTTCCAATCTATGCAATACTCAGTACTGAGTGACTTCCTTGAGAAAAAGCTTGCTGCATTTTTTTACATTTAATTTCAAACAAGTTAACGAGCATCATATAACCAAATCGTTTAAGCAGAAGGAAGAAAAAAGTTTAACATCGTGAGCGTATATTAAGAAATCGCTGAATTTAATCACCAAGGAGAGACCATTAATATATAAGTTAAAACCAAGGGGTGCTAACTGCCTGCCTTGAGGGACGCCAACCGTGACGTGAAATTCATCCGAGACGGTAAAGTTAAGCAGAACCCTGAATGATCCTTTTCACTAAGCGCAGAGGGAAGCCAAAGGCCTGGAATTTGAAGATCAAGAAGTTATGGTTAACTAAGTCAAACCCCTTAGTAAAACCAACGTATATGCCATCCGTGCGAGAGTCACTTCGAAAACATGGCAAGTAACTTCCAAGAGATTCATAACAGTTTATCTTCTTATCAGTTTATCCTTTCAGAAAGCCGTGCTGTAATGGAGAAGTATAAGATTTAATATCTAAAGCTGCTGGTTACCTTGTTGGGTAAAAAATGCTGGGTAACTATCCGCTCAAACAATTTAGGTAAGACATTCAACTTGACAATGCCTTCATAATTCTCAATGTGATGTTTGTTTTCACATTTGTAAAGCGAAGTAAGCAAACTATTCTTTCAACACAAAGGGGACACATGATTTCAAGGACTGATTAAAACTGTTTGAAATGACGGAATGCCATCAGTCCCAGACTATATTTTTTGCAAACCTCGTAAAACGGTATTTTCTGAAATGACCAAGTTAGGAACCGAAACCGATTTGGTTACAAGATATGGATAATTACGGATAAATTGGAATCAGCAGATGAAAAATTTCGTCGAAAGTATTTAGCAAAAATATTTAAGGTTTAATATCACCAGAGGACTCGTAGCCTTTAAAAGAAACATAAGAGGGGCAAAAGGAGATTTTGCTTTTGGAGTTGAAAGACTTAAAAAAAATTTAGGATTAGCATGCAGTGAGGATTTTATCAAACGAAGATATCTGGTGTAATCTTGGTGTTTAAGGTAATTAAATCTATGCCTAGCAGCAGAATAGGCGAAAAGATCGTAAGCAGAATATTTTGAAAAGTTTGTTTTCCCTATTTCACTAATATTTAATACCCTTCTTAAAATATGGCGGGCACACTCTTCGAAGGTGAGGTTACGTGATCGGAGGGGATTCAGAAATAGCTACGCTTATTACATTATAGAACGATCGCAGGGTTTCAATATTCCCAAAAAAAAAATCGAGTATAACGTGTGGATATAAGATTTAAGCACTAAGATAGTGATTTTATTAAAATCATAATGTTTATTGAAGGAAGTTAGGTTTGACACATTAAATGGTTCAAGACATCAACATGTCTGTAATGAAAGGAAATATAAATCCTCAGGCAAGCTGCACAATGGAAAACGATTTACAGCTATCCCAGGAGATTGACAAAGCGAAGATCTAGCAGTCTACCATTACAACTATCAGTACGTTTGTATTGCATTGAATTACGATCAAGTAATTCATTGGAAAACACAATATTTCTATCAGATGTTGAAGTAGGGACCGTAGAGGATTATCGCTGTAACACTGAGCGTCTTGTGGGAAATTGAAGTCACCCAAAGCAATGACTAAGAGCAGGCTTCTCACGTCACAAATAAACGTAGCGTTTTTCTTAAAAATAGAGATATCCGCGCTCGGGAAAATATAAGAACAAATTACTTATAACTGTTTACGGGCACTTTGGTTTGGAAGGAGCTGTTGGGCTGTGTCTACTATATTATATGTAGTCCATTTTAGATAAGTCATTTTCTCAACTAATAAATTCCTTAAAGAGAAAAGACACCAAACGCACATTCGCAGGCATGTCATGCAGCTGCAGGCCGATGACCACGGTGTAACATGCGGTCCAGACGTGTGCAATTGTTTAGTAAAGTTTGGAAAAAAAAGATCCCCGCGTTGGGCGCCATTTATTTATTGTTAGACGCGGCCAAGCTCGGCTTGCGGTAGAGCAATTTCATAAACCTGAGGTAGTATGCTGTGCCGCATGACAATAAAATAAAAGTAAAAAAAATCAAATTTGCATAAGTTTTAAGAGCATTCAAACCAAAAGACATTTGGACCATACAACGGTGTACGATGTTTATAAAGTCTGTTGTCCGTCGTTCGTGGGTCCGGTTCTAGTCTGTCGGTAACTGTCCAGGGTCCCTCTTACTTCTCATCACGCGCGGCAAATGGTGTAGCCATAAGGAGTTGTTTTATTTTCTCAAACGCTATAAATTTTTCCATTTACCCACTTTAAGTAAAGTAATTTCTTTGGAATCTTTCACTTCTTCATTTCTTGATCCACTTCATAGGAAATTTTACTGATACCTTTGTTTTCTTTTTTACCCCAGCAACCGGTAGTAATAAAAATTGTAAATATTCGATTTGCACTGTTTATTGATTTATTATAAATTTCCGACAATTGTACAAAGCAAATTTCTTACATTTCTTGATATTAGATACTTTGGAAACCTCTTTCAGTTATTTAGCAAAAAAACAATTCCACTCTCTATTGCTTTCTTCTTTTTTTTTGTTGTTTTGTTTCTGTTGTTCTTTTTTTTTTTGTTTCTCGTTAGTACCTTAAAGGCGTTTATATATGTAAAAACAAAGGCTCACACGGTTGGTTGTAAATAATGGTATGTAAATTTAATTTATTTATATACCTATATATATGTATATATGTGTTATTTCTTTCTTTCATCATGTAAATAGGTACTTTATATAACGACTGAATAATGGTAAAAAGGTCAGGTAATATTTGCAATTATATCCACACATATATACATATCATTTTTTTCATATTTCTTATAAAGCATTCTAAACGAAAATGGTATCTTCAATCAAAACGGTATGTATTGCAACCGCTTATAAATTGCGAAACCAACCGCACAATGTTAAATTCTAATATTTATTAGTTACAACAATTTATTTGAACAATAAAAAAAAAGCAGTAGGAAAACTTTAAATTTTTTCTTTCTTTTGAACACGCTTAACGCTCAACGCGTTTGTCTCTGAGCGACAAAAAAACTTGTTATGTTCGCACCCTTCGAAGATGAAAAGAGCGACTCTCTTGCGATCAAGCTTTGCGAACACTTTCATCTCTTAAACTTTTCACACTCATGTAACTAACTGAGAGTTTACCGAATTCTCTTTTCTTTCTCTTCCCTTTCTCTCCTTTTTTTTTTTTTTTAAAGCATCTGACAAAACATGCATATGAACAAACAGAGGTCAACAAATGTCACACGGAGTTTAAAGCTTTTTTTTTGTGTTCAATGTCCACGCATTTTAATAACAGCAGTTTGCATATTCTAAAACCTATTTCTCACCCAAATAAACTGTACTCTGCATATTTGTATGTTTCGTAATTAATGCAAAAGGAATACTTTTTACCACAATCGGCAATTCTGTTCAAGCGCTGTGGTCATATTTTTCTCTTTGTGAAAAAATTTTTGCAATTTAATTTCGTTATTGGGTTATACGTTTTTAAAAGTTTTTAAACTTATTATAATTTATTGAATTTTTTGTGTGTTTATTGCGAAAAGTGTTCATCGCGGATACCGTACGTGTTTTCCTTTAAATACATTAAAAAAAAAAAAAAAATTCAAAACATCTGACATTTTATTCAGTAGTTTCCCAAACCTTTTCAAGTGAGTGGTTATTTCACAAATAATAAACAATAGACAACAATAAGGCATAATGGGCCCGGGGCCGCCAGACAAAAACCCAAATAGATTTCATCTATTAGGTGACACATTCCCCCAAAGAAAAAAATTAAAAATTCCGATTTTCCGGTGTTGCCAATCAGTGACATAAGTCCTATTGATAAAAAATATATTGTTATTTCTTCAACCGATGCTCGAATAACAATTTCCCAAACTAGCCCGTTTGCTATAAAAAAAGCTCTAGATAGCATTACAACATACATCGACTCCATCTCGATTCTACGCGATGGGAATTTACTGGTCCTCGCTGGGAACCCGCGCGCAACCGAAAAGCTCATAAAGGCCAAATCTTTAGCTAATCTATGTGCAATTTCAGCTAAACTACATGAGAAACTTAACTCGGTTCGAGGCGTAATTTATGCCCCTTGCTTAAAGCATGTGCCGGAAGATGAAATTGTTCGCGAAATGGGCAATCAAGGAGTGACTGAAATATATAAATTCACCAAACTGAATGATGACGGAAAAACACGCTCTCCTACAGGAAGGATTATTTTAACTGTTGATCGCTATCGATTACCGCGAACAGTTGATGTGGCGTGGTATAAATGTAAAGTAGAACTATACATCCCAAATCCTATGAGGTGTAAAAATTGCGAACGCCTGGGTCATACGGCAAAAAGATGCACTAATGCTACATCTTGTGCTAACTGTGGTCATCCTCCACATACTGAAAGCTTTACCCGTAGTTTCTGCATAAATTGCAATGATCAACACTCAGAGTTAGACAAACAATGCCCACTTTTTGTACAGATGCGTGAAATATTAAAAATCAAAACAGAAAATTACTGTAGCATGGGCGAAGCGCGACGCACATACCGGGAAAGAAATCCATCTGTAGCCCATGGATTGGCAAAAGTAATACCTACGCTGCTGTTGCCTCGCAAATCGAGCCTAGTAAGACTTTAACTGCAACTGCTTCCAATCAAAAACCTGTTCCACCATTAACCAAAAGTTATATTGCGAAACCAGTTACATCACTTGCCAAAGATAATACTGAAAAAACCAAAGCAACTGCAAATATTGAAACAATTAAAACAACAACACATATGCTAAAATCTAATATAGCAAATTCTCCAGAATCTCCAGCTCTCAACTTTACTCAACAAATCACAAATGGTAATGAATCCATTCTTTCATCCATTAATCAACCTTCAAAAACCAAAGCAACTGCAAATATTGAAAAAATTAAAACAACAACACATATGCTAAAATCTAATATACCAAATTCTCCAGAATCTCCAGCTATCAATTTTACTCAACAAATCACAAGTGGTAATGAATCCATTCTTTCATCCATTAATCAACCTTCAATTTCAAATTATTCACGTGCGCCAACCCGTTGCGCTTCAAATGTACCTTCAAAAATCACCTAAGTACAGATTATTCTGCTGATAAGAATAAATCATTCAGGAAAAAATTCCTATAGCGACCTCCTCGACGGAGACGCTGACATGTCAACTTAACCCTCCCTCCACTCTGCTTACATGTCATTACAATTAAATAAAGTTTTTAAAATTCTACTATGGAACATTAAGGGACTTATTAATAATTTTGATGAACTCCATACATTCATAAGTGATTTTAATCCAACCTTTTTATCGCTTCAAGAAACCCATTGTAGAAGCTCTTTTAATCCTATTCCACCCAAATCATATACTGGATACTTCACGAATGCTGATCAAAACTCATATTCCAAACAAGGAGTAGGTGTTTTTATAAAATCAAGTATACCTCACAAACGCATAAATTTAAGCTCAAATATACAAGCCGTAGCGATACAAATAATGTTAAATATAAAATTTACAGTGTTTTCGCTCTATATTCCACCTTCGCAATCGTTTTCGCAGCAAGAACTCTACAATTTATTCTCTGTACTTTCCCCCCATTAATTATATGCGGCGATTTCAACAGCTGAAATACCATCTGGGGCTCAACAGTGAACAACACTCGCGGTACTGTTTTAGAAAAGGCCTTTTTTCAAAGCAACCTTTGCGTT
Organism: Glossina fuscipes; assembly: GCF_014805625.2. Lineage (NCBI taxonomy): Eukaryota > Metazoa > Arthropoda > Insecta > Diptera > Glossinidae > Glossina > Glossina fuscipes. Next base: position 160,654 of record NW_023998639.1, on the reverse strand, counting down.
TTAAATGATGGAAAACCAACGCACTTCTCAACTCATCATACTTTTTCACATATTGATTTAACATGTTTCTCTCCTTCACTTCATCCTTTGGTTTCCTGGTCTATTTCTGATGATCTACATGATAGTGACCACTTTCCAATCATAATCGATCTTAAACTTTCAACGTCCTCTGCTACTCCAGCAAAACAGGCCAAATTTTTCCTAGATAAAGCGGATTGGATCAATTACTCCAAACAGGTGGAGTCAGTTTTGAATTCAAAGCCATTTAACAGGAACTGCAACCATGATGCTGCTATTATGTCCAAAGCAATTCGCACGGCTGCTCATCTTTCTATTCCTCAATCCAACACCTCTTTTAAAGGAGCTAGGGTTCCTTGGTGGAACAACACGCTTTCGTTTCTGAGGAAAAATAAAATGGATCTATGGTACCGCTTTAAGAGATGTCCTGATCAGAATCACTTGTTATTATACAAAAAGGCCAATGCTCTATTCAGGAAAGAATTACGGAAATCAAAGGCACTTAGTTTCGAACTTTTCTCGAGACGAATTCACAGAAATACATCAATGAAAGTTGTCTGGAACAAAATCAACGGACTTAATGGGACTTCAAACCTGAACGAAATTTCTGCCATCTGCACTCCCAATGGAACTTTAACTGACGCAGATGAGATTTCTAATTACTTTGGAAAAGTGTGGTGCGAATACTCCTCTGACAGCAACTTCTCCAGTGCTTTCATTGAAAATAAAAGGACTCCAAAATATCCTTCAAATAATATCGATAGATGTGCCATGTTCCTGGAAAATTGCTTATCTACCTCAGAACTTGGAAGTTGTCTCTCCAATTTGAAGGGGAAGACACCTGGTCTAGACCGCATCTTATACCAAATGATCAGTGCTATGTCTAAGTCTAGTAAAAAGAAATTACTGGACCTATATAATACTGTATTTATGACTGGCCATATACCCTACATGTGGAAACTGGCAACAGTTGTTCCAATTCCAAAGTCAAAAAATGTCTCCATCGCATCAGATTATCGCCCAATTTCTCTTTTACCTTGCCTCTCTAAGGTATTAGAGAAGATTTTGGCATATAGATTATCTTGGTTTCTTGAGTCCAAGAACCTGATAACAAAGCAACAAGTTGGTTTCAAACGGGGTAGAGGGTGCATCGACGCTCTGTTACATATTGATTATTTCACAAGCAAAGCAATTTCCGAACGAAATCACGTAACAATTCTCTCAATTGATTTCGAAAAAGCATTTGACAGACTTGGTCTTCATGTTATCTTAAGACTCTTGAAATCATGGAATGTTGGACCCAAATTCTTCATCTACATCAAATCATTCATGTCGCATCGGCGGTTCAAAGTTAGAATCAACAATCATCTTTCTGATTACTTTCCCCTAATGAATGGCATTCCGCAAGGATCTCCTCTCTCTGTCACGCTTTTCCAGATCGCTTTCAACGAAATTAGCAAACTTGTTTGCCGTGTACCAAGAGTGGAACATTGTCTCTACACGGACGATGTATACATTTTTACAAAAGAAAAAGACAACACGAAAGCTATCAACATCCTCGAATCTATTGCATGTGAGATCTCCACATGGGCAAACTCGTCAGGAGCTATAATCTCTATACAAAAATCAAAAAAAATGCACATTTGTCGAAAACAAATGTGCGATGCAGGAAACCTACTGATGCATATTAACGACTTACCAGTACTAATTGTGCAGACGCTCCATGTTCTCGGGCTCACGTTTTCCAACAATTATCGTTGGAAAGCACACTGTCTTCGGTTAAAAAACTCCCTTTTAACAAGGGTAAATTTCATACAGTACGTTGCTTGGAGAAGCCATGCGCATATTAACACTATTGCTTATCTTACGAAAATGCTTGTGTTATGCAAGATTGACTATGGTTTGATAATTTGTGGCAATAGCTGCAAATCTAATATCAACATCCTTAAACCGGTCTATCACCAAGCCGTCAGAGCAAGTTGTTATGCTTTTCGGATGACGCCCATAAATAATATTATAATTGAAACTGGTCTCCCAACTTTAGAAAATAGAATGTATGAGTTAAAAGCTAAAATAGTCCCTAAGCTTCTTAATTCAAACAAATCCATTCTCGGTGATGACGTAAGAAAGATTATTATTGGGAAGAAAATTCCAAAGTCACCATCTGCAATTGACCATTGTTTGTGCATCGCAAAGGAATTGAACATTCCCTTAAAAATTTCCCGCTCTTTGGTGTTAAACCTCCTTGGATTTTGAACGACTGCTCTTTTGACATCTCACTGTCTATGCACAAGAAAGAAGATACTCCAAATTACGTCTTCAGGAATCTAATAGCTGAAAAAATCCAAGTATTGGACAGTACTGGTTGGAATCTTTTGTACACAAACGGCTCAAAATCTCCTGGTCTGCCTCCTGCTTGTGCGGTGGTAGATGCTACAGGACGGGTTCTTCTCAATCACATATTTCACGAAAGTACTTCAACGTTCATCACCGAAGCCAGAGCTATTCTTCACGCTGCCAACCTTGCCCATAAAAATAAACTCAAAACCGTCATTGTAACCGACAGTTTGTCTGTATTACAAGCTGTTCGGAATCCTTCGACTTCGAGATGGAGCACCATCAACAAATTAAGGAATATAATTACTACACCCGACGGAAAAATGGGAAATGAGCAGGCTGATCGAGCGGCAAAGTATGCTGCTTCTGCTCCTCTAATTATGGATGATGTCATGGAAAAGTTGGATCTTCAAAGATACATTGGAAGAAAAGTTAAAGAGAAAATTGCAGAAGGAAATTTACAATACCATCATCAACACTACTCTTCCATTAACCCTCAATTAACTAAGATCCAAACATTCTCGAGAATTCGCCTTGGTCATACAATTGCAATTCACCAATGGATCCTGAAGAAGTCTTCTTCCCTAATCTGCTGTTGTGGACAAACTCTTACTATAAAGCAGATTCTCTGCGACTGTCTCAACTTTTCCTCGGCTAGAAGTATTGCATTTGGAATGATTAACCCTTTGAACATTCTACAATCAGCTTCAGAACAGAATATCAATTCTATACATTACTTTATTAATACTACTAAGCTCATTATCTAATGTACATTTTATTATTCTTTTTTATAATTAGAGCCGATAGCCTGTGTTGCTAGTGCTCAATGTCTTTTTTTTAGTCTAAGAATTCATTTCATTAGTCTAAAATTAAAATAATAATAATAATAATAATACTTTTTACCACATTTTTTGTAATTTTGGGATATATACAAATTTCGTACTTCCTTTTTTTTATATTTTCTGTTTACTAGCCTTTCGGTGCTTGTTGTTTTCACTTTTTAGTTAAATCTTGCTTATTAATATTTTGGGTATTTAACAAAATTATTTTTAAAAAAATTTTGTTTATATTTATAGGAATATTTGTGTATGTTTAACGAACACGCCTTGATTCCTTTTTGTTTTGCAATGCTACCAAATTAGTATTTACTAACAAAACTCATTTTTCTTTTTATAACAACTTCGCTAAGAAACGAAACAATTCTTTATAATTTATGGCTATTGTTCCTTAACAGGCCATGTTTGGCTTGGACAAAACATTGTACGCAACGGTTAATCGTAGAAGTCTCGAACTTTTACAAGGTACTTCTTCTTTAAGGACTAACGACAAGCTAGATTAGGGAAAAGGCCCATGAAAACATGTTATTACCTACACATGTTCACATCCCTTAGCATAGCACGTTGGAAAGTCGATATTTAAACGGAACTTCGCCCAACGTTGAAAAAGCCGTAGTCGTAGCTAAGCACGCCGTTAGTTATTACGAGCTTAAATATCTATAACTCAAGTAGTTAGATATATTCCATGCCAAAGATTTGTGTGCATGATTATCTCAACATCATTTGATGGTCCCAACTGTTGACGCTATCATAAAGACTCGCGCATAACACCTGTTTTTAATGCGTGCTTTTGACTTAACAAATTGTGTTTGCTGAAAATAACACCCGGCATTACTTTGTTTGTTATGTTCGCGCCCGGAAGGAGTTGACAGTAAAAGATAGTGTTTTGACGTAGTTTTTTCTTATTTTTTATTGTTATTATTCAGCAATAAACATTAACTTTGACTATTTCCTGTTTGCATATATATGATTAAGAAGCATATTATTTTCTTGGTATAATAATTAATTAATAAAAATGAAGCTGTGGAACTGTGGAAAAAAATACATATTTTTTTTTGCTGTGAGAGAAAGACATATTTAGAGCAGTCTACACACCCGAGTGCGGCGTCTCACATAGACATCATGGGCCGAAGGAGGGCAATAGGTAGGGCGGATAGTGAAAGGTCCAGGGCTTAGGGTATGCCAATTCAGTGGGTTAGGTTTCGTCCATCCGCGTGTTGTCCGAGAACCAAAATATAAAACCCCTCACATCTCACGAACTAGCTAAGTCAGCAAGGCACGTACATCGATCTCGTCAGCCTCCTATCCTCATAAAATGGCACATTCGAATACAATTAATGCAGCTCATATTTCCGGACAGCTAATCAGGATATAGACAAGCACTGTTATTAGGCACAAAAGTAGCATCAGCGTCGATGTTAGATGTATATCTTTTCAAAGGGAGAACTTACATGCCTGTAGTCATCTGTTTAGCCCTTACTTTGGAGGTCGTTATACTTACTCCTTATTTTCTCATCATTTTTTCGAAATAAATTTCGTTGAGATGCATACATAACTCTCTCACAAATAATCCCCAAGATATGACCTTCAAAAAAAAGCTGGTTAACTAAAAGAAACATAATTAGCGCCATCATTTACTAGTAGTCGATTATTATTCCAATTTTATTGAAACTGGATTATTGAATACTGGTTATTCTACCATGCAAATTCTTACGAAATTCAATCCTATTTTTGCTAGGCGCAGCATTACAAATCTCTTAATCTTGAGTTCATTTTATTTGAAAGACATTAGAACGTTCCTGAGCGATTGGGATTTTGAACATATAACACCAAAGCCTTATTTTGGCAGAATTGACAATTCAAGCAGTTAAAAAACTACTTGCAAAAGCAGAAGAAAGCCGTACTTATATCGCATTGCAGTCCAAGCAATTATTACAATCATGTTCACTGCGATACTGATAGCCTTAGACATGAAGCAATATAGCAAGGCAACCATAGATTTCATTTGAAACAACACGAATAGTGAGTTGATAGAGAAAAGTTGGTTAGCTGGTCACATTTATACAAACACTCAAGACTGTCGAAACTCGGTCTTCAATAAACGGTCAACAGCGTCAGTACAATGAGAGCAACGTGAGGACGTCGAAACCAATAGAAAAAAAGGTTCTTCTGACAAGAGAATTTGTATTTTCCGGAGTTTGATTGAGATCTGTACCTTCCGACTTCATTTACGCCCTTTTAAACAAATGAGATTGTAAGGAAGCGTTTTGCTTCCTTACGAAATACAAGTCCATTCGCCTAAGACAGTTAGCCACAGCGAACAACCCATCAGTCCGATCTGTCCGTGAACGACTGTCTGGGGTAATAAAAACATGCACAACCTCCTCCAGCCCAAAAATAAGTTACTATGCACAAAGCCTCAGAACCCAACCTGTATAAAAGTATTAATAAGAAACTATGTACAAAGCCTCAGAAGCTAACCTGTATGAAAGTATTGATAAGAAACAATGTACAGAAGCCGTATAGCACAGTTACGGCAAACAAGACACACAGAAATGAACGTAGGTAGAAAAATAAGAGACAAGCATATACAAACATGCAAACGCATAGACTTTAGCACCACGCAAAAATCTCTATGCTTTAAAAAGCACAAACACTGGCAAGTGTATAAACTGCAGAAACATTGCACAAAAAGCGTAGCACCGTTAGGTTATACGAAATCTTCAAAGCAAGTACCGTACACATATTTTAAGAAACAGCACTCACACACCTAACGGCGAAAAAATCACGCGATTTGGTACCTGGGTGCGGGTTGAGTAAGCACTTGATCAAACATAGCAATAAGCTAGATGTAAGTTGGTATTAAATTATGTACAAGTCGTTTCATGCAGGTCGTAGCTAAGGTTGCGACAGCAGCCAACCTAGGTTAAGCATACACATAGGTATAGTACCTTATGGCGTATGTAAACGCAGACAACATGTTGGCCATGGGACAAGCGAGCGAGACTGCAGCTATAAAAGAGCTGCTCATCACACAGAATCTTTCAATTTGTGTCATAGCCGCCTAAGGTAAGTGTGTACGGACAATTTGACAAGGCAAGTTTTTTTTGACATTACGGATTGGGGATGTACTGGCTAGTTGTTAGTCATCATCCCTGAAGGACTTTGCAGGACAACTGACATTATGGATAGCGGATGTACTGGCTAGTTGTTAGTCGTCATCCCTGAAGGACTTTGAAGGATAACTGACATTGGGGATAGGGGATGCACTGGCTAGTTGTTAGTGGTCATCCCTGAAGGACTTTGTAGAACAACTGACATTGCGGATAGGGGATGTACTGGCTAGTTGTTAGTCGTCATCCCTGAAGGACTTTGCAGGACAACTGACGTTACGGATAGGCGATGTACTGGCTAGTGGTTAGTCGTCATCCCTGAAGGACCGAGGAACATCTTTTTTTTGTGTTTACATACGAATACACACCCGGAGACAAACAAAGGCAGCTATGACATTGGCAACGTATCCGGTTTCTTTTTTTTGGTAGTGGTCCGCGACATCGAAAAAAAAATCGAAAGAAAAAGCTCTTACTACGCCTGCAGGAAAAAAAAACGGTAAAAGCGCGACAAAGTCGGGTCACCTCGCTGGTTCCTTTCCTGGTCATCCTCTACACAACGCTTTACCCCGCTTAATATTCAATAGAAGGAAATTTTAAATCATCCCCGAAGGCCATTTCAAATAAATATTCTTGCAATGAACCCCGGATTGACTGAGTTCCACCCCGGTTAAGAAGACTCGTTACAAGGTATAACAACGTTGTCTGGAAGTCCCCTCAGTCTGTCAAATCATGTTCGTTACTTTACTTTACTATTTGAGAGTTGCTGTTCAATGTCACTTAAAGAGGATTGGCGGCTTTAGAGACGTAGTACGTGCTAGCTAGTGAGGGAGGCGCTGGGTGTTTAAAATTTTGTCTCATGGTTACTCCACAGACGATTATACCAACACATTTCCATAAACTATAAACCACGAATAGAAGAAGAGGAGTCATATTGAATTTTCCTTAGGATAACCCATCGAAACTAAACGTTCTTTAATCAAATTAAAACACATATGTTCAAATCAAAACACATATATTCCTATTAAGGTGATTTGTATTCAGCCAAGGTGTAGCGTATATCAAACCCGTAGAACCTAATATTTTGCAAGCGCAAGGAATGATTAACAAAAATTTTGAACAGTTTCCTTGTCTAGTAAAACTATATATGAATTAATTTGATGATCAGGATGAGGCGAAATTAAAGGTTACATAAACTTCTTTATTCTTTTTTAGAAAATTCCGTAATTTAATATTGACTTTTTCACTTGAAATTTTGTGTAATCTCAAAACGACAAGATAGCGGTTGTTCGACATGTTTTGTTTTTTTTTTTTTTATTAGCAAGAAATAAACAATAAAGAATAATGCAAAAAGTCACCCAATGCAACATTTTATTACTGTTTAATTTATTTCTAAATCTACTGATTGAATATATTCGGAGAATTTCGTAGTTTTTCGAGATTGCCATCGAACAACTTTGGAAACTTTATTATTAAATATGTTATAAACACTTTATATTAGATCGATGTTTAGCCTTAGTTAGATATCGAATGTAACTAATTCATAAGTTACGGACAAATTTTCTTGACAGACGAAGCGAGCTAGCAGGCTCTCTACTAAACGAAACAAACATTCGATATCAACGCTCTGGATGTTAATGTGGGAATAGACACGAAAAGATTTCTATCCTGTGGTTAACACCTCCGCTTTGTGCTTTAATCGGCGTTGCCGATTGTATTTAATTCTGACTCCAAGTTGTGTATTTCATATATTCCTGGCTTCCACTTATATCTGTCAAGTGGCAATTTCACAATTAAATCTAGTCTAAACTTAAAGTACATGCTAGTGACATCAAACTAAGGAAGGATTTTGATCCTCGCACCTCCTCACTTTTTCGGGTCGCCCATGCAGAACTTAAGATGGCTACGGCCGCTAAGACGGATCAAGGCGTCTATGTGGAGTTTTTCCTGGTTTTCTCACAAGAATTCTAGTAAAATCTACTGCACAGACTGGCCATTAATGATACTTCTATTCTTTGGATTTGTTTTGGTGCTACTCCAGATCTTCATCTATTGGCGTTTACTTACATCTGTTTTTAATACGGGATGGTTTTGACCTGCATCTGGAACAAAGCTATCGACAAGAAACTTTTTTACCTACAGTGAGATAGTGGATCGGTTCTCGAAACAGGATGGCCATTTTTGGTAAGCTTTTGGTAAGACTTTCCAGCAACAATGTCGCGTTAGAACTAGTTGCCGACAGCTATAAATGCTCTATGCGCTTTGGTACTTCGTGAGAAAACCATACTTCAACAACTATACTCCTAGTAGCTCCCCCAATATTCTCCTAGCATGGGCTGACGGCGGTGTGGTCGGCGCAATTCGGTTTCTATAATGATGTGACTGCATTGGGCTTCCTTTGGAACGATGATGGTCTATGTCGTAATTTTTTGCTGTGCGCCTATATCCTGGTGGTTGCTAACGTGGTAACGGAGCACCATCTACTCCTCGGCGATATTAATCATCTTGTAAGGAAGCGATTTTGCTCCCTTACGAAACACAAGTCCGTCCGCCCTAGACATGTATCTCCAGCAGGCAACCCGCCAGTCCGATCTGTCCGTGCACGCCCGAAGACAAGCAGCCCCCTCCAACTTCAAATGCTGAATCACAAATGATACTGGCAAAGTTAAAATCATTAAAACACACACCTATGCGTGAAAAATTAAAATCTCAGAAACTATTTGTGTAAAAGTAAGATCTCAAATCATTCCTGTAAAATCAAAATCTCAAACACACTAACTCAAGTTCATAAAACACACACCTATGCGTAAAAAAAATTAAAATCTCAGAAACTAGTCTGGTAAACGTAAGATCGCAAATCATTCCTGTAAAATCAAAATCTTAAACACACTAACTCAAATTCATAAAATACACACCTATGCGTAAAAAAAATTAACATCTCAGAAACTAGTCTGGTAAACGTAAGATCGCAAATCATTCCTGTAAAATCAAAATCTCAAACACACTAACTCAAGCTCATCAAACACACACCTATGCGTAAAAAAAATTAAAATCTCAGAAACTATTCTTGTAAAAGTAAGATCTCAAATCGCTCCTGTAAAATCAAAGTCTCAAACACACTAACTCAAGTTCATAAAACACACATGCGTGAGAAATTAAAATCTCAACAACTATTCTTGTAAAAGTAAGATCTCAAACCATTCCTGTAAAACCAAAATCTCAAACCCGCTAACTTAAGTTCATTAAAATACACACCGATGCGTGAAAAATTAAAAGCTCAAAACACACACGACCTTAAAACCACAGAAACACACACCACAATGTACAAAAGAGAGAGAGCATAGGTGTAAGAACCCAATCCGTACTAAGAACATAAGTATAAGAGCACAACCCGACTTAGGCGGTATGAACGCAGCCCAAACATACGCAGGAGCTACAGCAGCATTGCACAAGATATAGTTCCGTTAGGTCACCTTGAGTCTTCAACTAATGCACCAAGCTGATAGGACCGCTAGGGCAAACAAAACATGCAAGACCTGAACTTAGGTAGAAAATCTATGCATGCAAAACAAACCTCAGCAAGAATCTCTATGTGTAAAAATGCGCAAAATGTGTAGCACCGTTAGGGTAAAGAAATCAAGAAGAATTGAACTTAGGTAGGGAAAGAAATAGTAAAAACATACGATAATGCATAAACTGCGTACACACATTGTACAAAGACACGATCACACATGTAAAAACACACAAAACACATGCAAACACAGTGAGCTAGCACCCACATACCTAACGGTGATCGAATCACGCGATTTGGTGCCTGAGTGCTTGTGAGTAGACATTTGGACACACATAGCAATAAGTTAGATGTAAGTTGGTTAAGTTGTGTATAAGTAGGATCATGCCAGTCGCAACTGAGGTTGCGACGGCAGCCAACCTAAGCTAAGCATACCCATAAGCATATTACCCCAAACTGATGTAAACACATAGAGCATGTTGGCATGAGGACAAGCGAGTGAGACTCAGGCTATAAAAGAACAGGGCATCGCACAGACTCGTTCATTTCGGTGTCATAGCTGCCTGGAGGTAAGTGGTTGCAGACATCATGACAAATCTCTTTTTTTTTGACTTTACGGATAGGGGATGCGCTGGTTAGTATTAATCGCCATCC
>NW_023998639.1:113235-150178 GCF_014805625.2 Glossina fuscipes | reverse complement strand
CGGATAGGGGATGCGCTGGTTAGTATTAATCGCCATCCCTGAAGGACGGAGAGACTTTTTTTTACTATCTCATTACTGGACTCACCCACCAACCAGGGACAAACAGGCGAGCCTAGGCAGCTATGGCACTGGCAAAGGTTCCGGTTCTTTCTTCCAGCGCCCCGCGATTTAAACCGTATCAGAATCCTAACGTCAGAAGTAATACCGTAAAACGATAATAACGCGACAAGTCGGGTCACTTCGCTGGTTCCTAGCCCCAGCCATTTCATACTTCCGTCCAGTAAAGAGGAACCAATAAAGCTAAGAGATCATAACACCATTCCCCCCGAAGGTCCTGATTATTTATTAAAATTTTCTTGCAACGGATCCTGGATTGACTGGGTATACCCCGCCTAAGGAAACTCGCTACAATCTCTTTGTCTAGAAGTATGAGGACCAACTGCACGCTTCGGTTTGCGGTCGCAGCCCTGGGTTAAAGTATTCAAACTCCCTCCGTATAGACGGTTATGTTCCATCTGTTGTCTTTAGTTACAGTAATTTTGTGATGCCCTATGTACTCAAATTCTCTCTCCAACCAGCGTTCATATTCATCAGGCGAGATTAAAATGGTGAATCAAGGCCCGCGGCGGACAGTCTCATGGTGTGATCTTACAACGCTCATGGTGTGATCTTACAACGCTCTGTCTCCTTCATCGCAGCAGGTGAATTCTGAGCTGGAGTTGTCTCCGATGAAAAAAATATTACCAGAGTATTCAAGCAACCATATCAAAGGTAAATGTAGCTTGCATTAACCTGCGAATATCAACTCAGAATTAAAAAGTAAGTAAAGAAGATGATAATTTGTGAATTGGGGACGGCTGGTCCGAAGATGACGTTGATGCTGAGCATGATGATAAGGTAGTTATAGATGAAAGGCGTGGCATTTCACCGTGTGTACAGTACTTATAAATCTTTTATAACACAAATGTAGTGTAATAGTAGATATTGGAAATGCTAGGACTTCTTGTATACTCTTTGTTAGATTTACCAGTAGGACTCTACCAGTCTATCGGAACAATGATTTTTCAAGTAGACCTCCGCTTCGTTTTTATGTGCCAAGACATCGAAGTTTGTCTAACACAAATTTGCGAACTAAGTAGTTAAAATGTCGGGTTTACGTCGCTTAGAAGGTCATCCATATAGTGGTTATTTATTTAAAAAGTTTTGGCCTTAGCATAATTACTTATAAAGCAATAATTCCAAACAAAGCATAATTAAACAAAACCAATAGTAAAAACATTTTACTCAACTTACAGAAAAAAGAACAATAATAATAAAATAAAAGCAAATTTCTGCAAAAATGTGATTGTACATGGTAAGGGCGCCTACCGCAATTGTATTCTTTTCATATTTTAATCATAAGATCATTAAAGAATGCAATTCGACGGTTTGAAGTGTGTCATATATTTAGACTGCAATTTGACAATTTCGAAGTGTGTCATTAATTCTTGTTTTCCTTTTTTTCGTTTAGGACCACCAGCCGTTCGTTCGATTAATTTAGTTGGAACCCTTCATACGGCATCTTTACTCAGAAGCTTTTAAAATTTATTTCTATTATTTGACTTCTCATAGGACGTCGATATTTTGTGGTGGTTGGGTTTGACCAATTCCCGGGCGCATTTTCATCATATGATGCCTTTGGTAATCGGGGCGCTACCCCTAGGATACAACAGGCTGCGAAGAACCCTATACCATGTGATACAGCAGTATTAATTGCTAACGATATATCGTAGCACAAATTCATGTGGACGAGAATTGTTCTCTTGCCGAAATTGAGCTATAATAGGTTTAATCGTTCGGTTCGTATACTCCGTAGGGTGTTCGAGTGGGGTATACAGTGCGGTGTACCGTTCTACGACCTTAATGCGTTGCAGGTAATGTCGGAAACATTCATTGCTGCACTGGGTCACATTGCCAGTTAAGATGTCCCTCGGAACTCAAAATCTCCCAAATATTCGCTCTCCAAACGGACAAATTAATAATTCCGCTGTATCTTCTTTCATATTTACGTGCATTCGTGAGTATATTTCTTCTTTGACACTGTGAAAACTTTGGCCTTCCACCCTGATATAACCTTCACAACTGTCTGTCTCATCCGAATAGGTAATTTTGGTACGAAAAGGGCCATAGGGAGTTATATTCTAACAAGATCTCGTCATTCTCGCACAGTATTATAGCGAATGGTAGTAGCATTCTAAGGCTAACTAAATGGGCTGGACACAAAAATTACCTGCTTATCTTCAACTGAGATCTTTCGGGTGATTGTACATTAGTTTTGTGTGATGTTCTTCAATATCGCTCCTGTGTTTTTTCGCGAACTATATATTTATAAAAGTGATTGTCACCACTGCATATGTAACAATGGCACTTACAAACTGATCAGCAATTATTACGTCGGCCAGCGGCCAATTTTCTTTAAACCAGACATCGGCGGGAGGTTTGTCAACTGATTCGAAAGAATCATTAATCGATGTTCACCGGCGGGGTCTTCGTACGGTTGAAGTGAAGATTCATCGCTGGTAGCGCTTTTTTTTACTCGTTGCCTGATTGCTGTATAACGTTTCCCGCATGGAATATATTTCCGCGTTTTACTGGATTTGATCGACAAACACAATCTTGCGTCTTGACACGTTGTTTGCCACAGTCGCGGCAGAAGATAACGAAGCCGCAGTTGCAATCCTTTCCTTAATGCCTAATTTTTCCACATTGCCAGCATCGCCTTCTCCTGTCACTTCTATTTTCTGGATCATCAAACGATCTTTGGACGAGCTGATTCTCGTAGTGTGTCTTTGGGTTGCTCGCGCGTATTTCCGCTCGGAATATATTCGAAATCGTCTACTAACTTTAGAATCTCTTACTAATTGTAAAAATCTCTTCGCGTATATACCGAATGCACTTGGGTGATGTGCTTGAATAGGTTCTCTCGGTTTTCTGGTGTTCTCTGTATAGAGTATGCTACATTAAGCTTTGTAGTGCTGTCACGTAATCTTTAAACTGCTCATGTGACGTTTGCCATCTCGTTCAGTTCTCGTCGTCTAAATATTGGAAATAGCGGCCTGGCAAAAAGAATTTCAGAAAATCTCTCTTAAAATCGTGCCACGCTATCCATCCTGTTTTTCAATGAATTATATGATCGTAATTAACTTCAACACAACTGTACTCTTAACTGTAATGGCAGACTGCTTGATGTTTGGTTTGCCAATTTCTCGGAAATAGTTCTAAATCGCTGTCCACATTTTAGTTTATCTGAGGTTCCGTATCATCCAGAAATTTCCATTTGCTTTCATTACAAACATTATGGCCTGTTGAACCATTTAATGTGTCAACTTCGACTTCCTCAAATAAAGGTTATGATTTTAATAAAACCAATATCTTATCGCTTAAATCTTATCGTTCACATATTATGCTCGATTTTTGTGCTGGGAATATTGAAATCCTACCGTAACCGTCCTGACATTGTTCATGCAGCTATTGCTGCATTTATTCGATCAGGCATCCTTGAGATCGAAGCATTTGCACGCCATGGTTTAATACTAAACGTACCGCGCGCGGTCAAATGACCGTTTTTAAACTTTCGTTTAAAATTTCTCGCATAAAACGTTATAAATATTAAAAGATTTTATAAGATATATGTAAGCATGCGCATAGAAGCGCAAGTGTAGTAAATATAATAAATAATAAGTGTAACTATTGTATATACATAAGCGTAAGGGAGCGATCGCTTCCTTTCTAAAATATAGGTGTGGGCCTGGGCTGTATTGGCAACATTTTATATCAGTGCTTGAAATCAGGTGTTTTCCCTTTTTGTTCGAAGAGTAGTTTGTTAACTCCGCTTCACAAATTTAGAGACAGACATCACCTTGAGAACTATAGAGGCATTGCCAAGTTGAGTATCTTATTTAAATATTTTGAGCGATTTATGCTTATTGATCTTCAAGGCGTTCCTTTCCTTTCTACTTAGCGAAAACAATCATTCAGTTTTCTATTTACCTTCAACTTCCGGCGAATTTGCCGTGATGTCTGGGATCCCTCAAGGCAGTCACTTAGGACCCCTTGTATTTAATTTATACGTTAATGATCCTACTTCGGTTTAAATCCAGCTAATTCGTAATAACGTAATCGACGATGTTAAACTGTTTTCTTCCTTCTCCTTGGAATCGTAATCGCATCATCTTAAAATTCACTTAAATAATTTGGTTACAATGTGCTCGTTAAATTTTACGAATTTAAGTCTAGAAAAATACTACAAGTTTATTTCCGCAAGCAGGAAGTCATTCAGTACTGAGCATTTCATCGATTTACATAAGTTTGAAAACGTCGATTCGTTTGTCGATTTAGGGGTTCAATGCGATCAAAGATTACGTTTTAATTTGCACATTGAGCTCTCTTTAAGTAAAGCTACGTCCGTGCTGGTTTTCATTAAGAAGTGGTTCAAAGATCTCAGGGAGCTTTACATTATAAAAAGACTATAGACGTGTTTAGATAGACCGATGCTTGGGCTATTGAAAGTGGTCATGGTCGGAACTATTTTCATCCGTTTACCATAACGCGCGAAGTTGATACATGAGTTACATTATTAAACTAAGTGATGCAGGATATTTAATATATATTGTTGCCGAATATTTATAAGATAATGCTTTTGGTTGTTAATTTTAAATTTATGCTTTACTTCTGATTGTACTGTTTTGTTTTGCGGTAGTACCGACATTTAAGGTAATTGTTTTTACGGTCGCATAGGTATAATTTTTGAATATCTAAATCGCGTTTTAATTTAAATAATTTCCGAACAATACGTCTTTCGGTTATAAAAATAATTTGTACAAGCATTCCTACTTCTATTTGCTCGACATTTTTGCTGAATTTTGTAAATGCTTGCGGTTGTTAAAGTGATTTCTTGACCAGGCAATCTTCCTTCTACAGCTAATGCGTTTGTATGATTTAGACAACTGTTTTTTCCTCATGCTGCAATAAACTTTCCTTAATATATCCGTCCCACAAACCTCGTAAAGACTAAACTCGTAGAATCTATTCTGCTGCAAAGTGTTTTCATATGTGGTTGAAATGAATTAATTTGGTAAACGGTCACAAATGCTGATCTTCAGTAATATTAGAATTTTATCGTAATTTAGCTCGTTGGTTGCTTTTAGTGGCTCTGGTGATGCTTCAAACGTGTATTTCTTTGCTCCAACGTATCGCAAAACAAGCTTCCCGCATAGGTCTTGTTTGTGAGCACATTTTTTACCCGGAAATGTAATTCTAAACCCTCTTTATGGTGTGTGAGCAACTCCTTCTACTTATTAAAGGCATTGAAATGTAATATGATGTGAACTGCTGTTGTTGAACTATTTAGTTAAAGATGAACATGCTGCATTGCGAGTACATGGTTGCATGGTTGGTACATGTTGGTAATTGCATCAAAAAATTGATTGGTTTATATCCATGCCGATGTTTTAAGCAGCTGTAACGTTTGAAAAACTAGTAGTTGAGGCAAGTTAACTGACCATTCCAGTGTTAATTTAATTACAAGTGTATACATGTTCTTAGTACCATGCAGATCGTTAAACACTTTTGACCATGTTTTTATAAACCCAAGGAAGGACGTAACTTTATTAACTCAAACTGCAATATGGATGTTAAATCTGAGTTTAAAATCGAAAACAATACCTAAATCTTCAGAATTGGACATATCTTTGAGAATGCGATTATCAATACCTTTAGAAGACGATAATTTATCAACCCATGCAAATAACAACTTCTTGCCTTTTTTTGAACTCAGTATCATGCCATTAGTTACACAAAAAGTGTACTGGTTAACAAGATTAGACTGAAGAAAGTTAATACTATACAGTGTGTCGAAGGAGAAACAAAACAAATTTTCATGTCATCCGCGAACATTAACAATTCGGAAAGTTGAATGCAGTCAGGAAATTCATTCACAACTAATATATATTCGGCCATAAATATGCATGAACGTCTAGTTGTTTGTATTGCCACGGCTGATTAGGACTATTGAAGTGACGGGTTCTCAGCCCAACATTCATACTTATTTGTGTGTCGAAATCATCCTTTCGACTTTTTCTTTCACTTGCTTCATAGGGTTTTGTATTTAAGACATTCATACTAAGCCGTTCAACGCTAGTCTCGATGGCGATGACTAACTGCTCATAACCTTCCGATATGCTTGCAAATGTTTTAACTAGACGCTCATTTTAAATGTTTATGCCAGTTTCAGCAAGTTTTCCAGTCATGTTATTAAATATATATATATATATGTTGTTGCATATTTCCGCTTTCATTCATAACTAGATTTAACAGCATTTTGTAAATTGTCACGTCCTGCAATCGTCTTGTAAGCTTATGCGGTTCCTGCGACTTGTTCCAATCTTCGTATGACGTTTAACCGTCCGGTTTTAAGATCGTTTCTCCATTTACAAACCACCAAAAATCACTATGAACAAACACAATTTTTATCACAATGCTCCAACATTCGCAACTAGCATCATCCGTCAAGTAATGCCTAATATGGGTAAACTAACACTCTGCTACTTATGGCTAACTGAAAAATTAACTTTCTTTAGAGTAAAGACTCTCTTTAGGCATATGTGTATTAGCTTTTGGCCTCACTTTTGAAAATATATTGTGAGAAAAAGCATACATATTTATACAAGGTCCTATATATTATACAATGTCAAAGCACCTCGACGAAAAGTACGAAGTTCGCGCATAGAGACCGTTGCACAAAAATAGTATATGCTGTTCAATAGTTCTCCGAAGAAAAGTATTTTTTGATAAACGGATTAAACATTAAATTTGCCTCCTGTTGATATACCACTTTGTCGTTTACAAGCACTGCTATAATTTTAGAAATGTAGCTTAATCGACACCACTTGGAAATTTTTCAGTCTATCCATTGATCAGGGATTTACGCGATGTTAGTTTGGTTTGTTCGCAGCACTTGGTTCGATCCCAATGATTTGTTGACCATTGCCACCATATTAGTTCATATAGAAGAAATTTTCAAAGTGTTACAGATATATTTTTCCCAAGGAAACTTCATAAATATGATAAATCTTTGGAAAGGATCAAGGAGTTACCTAGTGTTAGTTTCATATGCTCGCAGAAGTTAAATAAACTTTCACTTTTGCACTCTCGTGTTCGGTATAATAAAAGGTCTTTTTCATATAAGTTTTAATTAATTAATATAAAGTCGTATTTTCTTTTCTTATTCTTTTCTTCTTCTATTTCTTAAAAAAATTTCCAAAAAACTCTATTTTAACTAAATTTTGATTTAAATCTGTCCGAGATTCCTTTAATAGAACTCTCTTAACGGCTTAACGGAGCTCGGTTAACATTTTTTGGTTTTTGTCTTTGCTAGTTAAATATAATTTTAACTTCACACCCTTAAATCTTAATTGCAGCCTCAAAACAAAATTCTCCAATAACTTTTATAGAATCGATTTTTACTCCAAAAAAAAAAAAAAATTCAAAATGATATCATTTTTTAATTATATCAACGTTTTGAAAAAACAAGATAAAGTTCACAAAATTTTAAATTCATATTTTCTGAAAAGTTTTGGGTCAGTGCTATATCTGAAAAATTGGTCGATCCACAGCCGTCTTGAACACTCTATGGCTTTTACTTTATACATGAAAATCCTTTTTTGTGAATCAATCTTTTCATTTAAGAAAATTACTCTATTTTAAGTGCACAGAAGATGATTGCTAAGTTCTTTATATATCTGCCTGAGTCGCCGATTAGGCAAGAGTCTCAACTAGCAACTCAATGGTCGTGGGTGCAAATCTCAAGTGCGGTAGACTTTTTAATAAACCCGAAAGTCTTAGATGCTAATGCTTTAAGACTTTAGTCTTAGAATTTATACTCTCGCTAAATTTATAATAATAATAACAATAATAATAATTTCTTTAAATTCATTTTATTTCATTTCATCATATCAGTTCCATTAAAAACATTTTCAGTTTCAAGCAATTTACGGTCTCTCATAGGATGAGAACCGTAGCCTGAACTTATACATTCACAGTTTTAGTTGCTTGCGATTGTTATGAGGGCAAAATTGAGTTATTTTTGTGGACCTTGTAACAGTTTCTTTAAGTATTCGAAAATAAGCATTTTTTTTTTTTAACAAATCCGTAAGAAATTTACAAGCGTTGCCTGCGCTGCGTAGCAACAGCGCTGTATACGACGGGGTACTTATTGCATTCGTTTAAGCTCTTTGCATTGATTTATTGATTTATATTTTTGGCTAAACAACAAATAGGCAACTTTTATTTTACCAATCAAGTAGTTCAATATAAAGGGTGGGCAGACCTTCCAGAGAATTTAATACTCCGCCAAACTTCGACAAATGGATATTTCAAAGAGATCTATTTCCATTTTCATTTAATCTGAACAAAGATTTTGCCTGACTTTTAAGGGATTTACAAACGGTTTGCGCAATATATTAGGCATAATTTACGCTCCCACGACTTACTGTAAACGCCTCGTGCTACGGCACCCCCACCTTCGCTCGTTTCATCAGTTGAGGGTAATCATCAAAGGTCTCAGTCAATGTAAAAGTTCGATTTCTTGCATTTACGCAACAAATGCGCTGCCACTTCGAATACTGCTGATTAGCGTTTGCAGTTAACACTTGAAAGAATGAAGAATACCTTAGCAATTTAGACAATTATCTGTAGACGACGCCATTATAATCTTTACAATTGGATCTAACTATAATACTGACTTAACGATCAAAACAATCTACATTAAATTTTACTGACAAACCCAAAAGAGAGTGAAAAACGTGTTGGTTAAAAAATTCATAACCCTTTTGTTATTGCAGAGAAAAATATAAAAGACGAAGAAAAAGTGTTAGCATCCACTTTTTGACATATAAGAAGAGGGTGTTGATAGCCGGTGAATTAAATGCTGAAAAAGTTCTTCTCACTTTAGAACGTACCTTGCATGTGCTTTGCTATACAGCCTAATTTTAACATCTGTTACGAAAATCCCACATTTAATAAAATGATTGCATGAAAACTATCTGATTTAATAAAAAACACAATTCTGCCTCATGCAACTGGCGAAGGTTGAGAAAATGTCTCAACAAAGGTGGGTACTGGTAGCTTGCTGATGCGTAAGTAGAACAATTGCGGGAGGCAATAGGGTTATTCCCAAGCGAGTAGAAGCATTACAAATACAAGGCCCTTGTAAATAATTTGTAAATAGATCTCCTAAGTATTGTAAATTAAACTTATGCTATCCTAAAAATCACAATTCGGCGGTATGGGCTTAATTTCAAAGGAAGAAAAATTTATGTACATAAATTTAGGTTTATTTGAGCACTGATTGCTTCTCTACTTCTTTCATTCTTGTAACTGCAAAAGTTAAAGTATAAGTGAGTATATTTAGATGTTTTTCGAAGATTAATTATTTCATTACTTGAAGACAATCTCATAAATACAATTAATTATATGACTATTTTTGTTCTTTTTTGGAATTCATTCGATTGCACGCCTGTATATATACATATATATATATATACTATAAGTATTTACTTACTAACATTAAACCTTAAGATATAAAATGAACATTATCACATAAGTTGTAAAAAATGAAAACGAAGAGAAAGAAAAAATATTAAGAACCTGACGAATTAACAAAATCTACACATCAAAAATTTTGAACTGCATCCGCATTTCACAGGTTGGCTTACTGAGACTAAATGGAATTATTTATACGGTAGATAGTGCATCCACGATATCATCCGAAGCCCAAAAGATATTTAGGCAGGTAAGCGATTGATGTGATTATTGTATAACTAGACAGTGAGAGAGAAAACGGTAGAAGTAATTATAGCCAAATAACTACTTTGGTAAGAAATAAACTTTTTATTTTGTTAACTTTGGTATCGATTGATTTATTATTAGTTCAAAAGTTTGTCACATTTTCCTTTCAATGTTAGAGCCACAACCAATCAAGATTTTCTTTTGTTTGAATTGTTAAGATTTTGTCTCATTTATATTTATTACACGTAAGTAATAATGGCATCTGGTGCCCGCTAAGAGGTTGACGTTTCTGCTTCTTCAGCAGGATTATCAGCTTCTCCGTTACTAAGAGCCTCGGCGAGTACTGAGAGTAAGCCCCTGTTAGAAGTTAGTAGTAAAATAATTGTTGTTAGAAATCACTTAAAAGATTACAACCGACACCAGTTCAGAAGTGTGGTGTAGTGTAAACTGTATTCTATATAACTGAAAAATGTAAAGAACACACAAAGCAAGTATGTCTACGTGTAAAACGACGTTTACAAAAATGAAATATATGTTAACGTAACAATGAACGATAATGATTTAAGACCGAGCTTTTGTAGCAAAAATTTAATAAAAATAATAACACAACGTCACATTATACATGATGTTATACAATGAAAGTGTTTTTATGACAAGAGTTAATATTAACACGATACTCCAAATAATTAAAACGCAACGAATTTCTAACAAAAAATATCGATTTTAGCGGGATTAAATGGTAATACGTACGAGTTGCTAAGACCACGATAAAACCACGATTTCCATGATTTACCCGCATCATCATCCACTTTCCATTCTACACTATAACAGAACTGTCGACGATCGTGCGAACGTCCGCTTTTGGCGTCACATAGTATACGTTTTCGGCACTCGGCATCACACACTGGTCGTAAATGTGAATTTTTCCAATAGTTTCTATAAATAAATCACTTATTGCGGCGGCCAGGTAAAGTTGTCAATTTCTTTTTCGTACTCACTTATAGTAAAGATCGAATAATTCTTGATTGTTGGCCATTTCATTGATTAGATTGTCCCAATCAACCGGTCTCAAAGCTTTCATCTTGTAGGCGGAACGGGCTGCATACAATTTATACCATATAGGATAACCGTACAGATTAGCTTCTTTCAGATTCATAATCCAAGATTCATGATCCACTACTAGACGTGTGGTGTGGTCGTGGTCACCGTCTACATAGTAGATACGATAGCCTGGATTTAAGTCGTAATATGGCGATACCGATGGTCCAATGTAAGCTATATTGTTAGGTCGCGCTATTCAGAAAGAAATCATACATGCCTTTCAAAATATCGCATAAGAAATGTGGGTAAAAAGTAAAGCTTACTCAGATCGCTCGGATCGTAAAACAATTCAAATTCATCAAAATGCGTATGACCGTAAAATTGCGCTGCGACTGTGTTTTCATACCGCGAAATGATTTTGTAAAAGTTTCTGGACCACACTTTCAAGCAGTCTGAATGACCGGGAGGTATGTGTCCGATAACATGAACTTTTTCATTAGAAAACTCTGCGCTTTGCAATTCATAGATAAACCATTGCAACTCAGTTGCTGGATCGGTGGAATTCAACAGTAACCACCTAGAATTTGATATAAGGAATAGTAGTGGTAATGAATGTTTTAGATTGTTCTTACCAATTCTTATTATTACAGTAATTCATGTTCAATGAAATAATACGAAAACCGGGTCTCACAAGCACCGAGTAGAACGCACCGCGTTTCAAGGTGTTCGAAACACTTTGAGGTAGCCAACGACGCCATTGCACATCTAATTCATCATAAAGCCACGAAATAGAATTATCATCTTGAGTGATAAAAGGCGGAGGGAAACTATTCACGGGGGCACTCTCATGATTGCCTAAAGCCGGGAATATCGGAACACCAGGAAATTTCTCAACCATTTGTCGTACGGTTTCCTTCAGAATTTCCAAATTTTCTACTTTACTTTGGTTCCAAACATCGTGGGGTGGCAAATCTCCCGTCCACAAAATGTAATCAATGTCGCTATGTGTATCCGCAATATGTGATAACATATTGTCAACAGTTCTTTTGGGAGTATCGCATTTGCGATAGTCGCCCCATTTACCGGCTCTGCTATTCGGATTTTCTGGTCTTCCGCTACTTAAACGACAGCATAAGGGTTCATTACACTGAGCATTCGAACCCTCAATATAGTGAGGGTCATAATGAGTATCGGAGATATGCAGAACTTTGAAAAATGGAGCACCGTCTTTGGGCGCGGCCGCTTCTGTTACTGCGGGCTTTGGAACTGGCGGAAATACAACATCCCACTCGTGATAGGGATTATAAACATCTCCACAACCGTCTCCGATGACAAAACTGCAAATCTCGTCAGGTCCTAGGGTGGTGCGCTGCAGAACGTAAATTACTTCACTGCCAAAAAGCGTTGAAACACCTTCACATACTCGCGGTGATTGTATATTGAGATTTGCGCAAAAATGAAAAATCATTTTAATAATTTCTTGCTGCGATTTCCCCGTGTGTATGTAGTGTAACAATAAGCCGGCGCCTGCTTTACACGCTGTGCAGGATACTTTAGAAAGAACGCTGTTCTCAATTTCGTAGGAGACCTGTTTCAAGTTAAATAATTTTAAAGCTTTGTTCACCAAGCCGTTGTTGTTGTTCGAGCTCTCTTGCCAAAGCATGCGCGGCCAAGAAGAAGGGTTGTTATATTTTAGCTGACGCAAATGCTCCAAGAATTCTGCTTCATGGTCTTGACCTACCAGAGGATTTGTACGGTTGCCATTCTTTTGAGATAAATCAACATGAGGTTTGATGCTGCGCGGGATTGATACAATATCCCAACGATCTTCCGATTGAGTCCAATTAATATGGTTTTGTTGTCCGAAAAAGTTTACGGTGGGAAGCGCTGGAACGTTAATTTAAGTGAGTACAGAGATCATCTCTTTAATTTTATTTTTGGATTTTTTAATTACCTTCAATTTCTAAAGCCCTCCACAGGACCCCAATGATAATGATCATCGAAAATGCGATGATCCTTCTTGCGGTCATGATGTTCTAATGGAATATAATTTCGTTAAATTAGCCGTTATGAATGCCTTTGTAAAAGACTGCAAATCATTAAACTTCGGTTTGGCTAGTCACTCTTTTTTCTGTCACCGCGTAAGGGCGAAACACTCCCCAAACTGAAATAAACAATAGCTGATAGTTTATTTTACAGCAAGAAATTACCAAAGGAAGAGTAATTTGTTAAGCATAATAACGATTTTCATGACTGTAATAACTTAATATATACCCTTGATCGCTTCCAATTATGCGAGCTTAATAGAAAGCCAAGTCGAATGAATGCATTCGGTTAACAATTTTGCAAAAATGCAAAATACCTGGAAACGTTAATGTCGTAATTAGCCCTAAAAGCCATCACTTACGTTTTTTGTTTGTTTTTTATGTTCTTTATTTTTTATTTAAACCAGCAACAGTTCAACTTGATGATACTCCACTACTGGTCGTTCAATACTCAATATTCTGCAGTACGCGCAATATTCCCACAAACTTAAAGTTTGATGGATATAATCACACTTGGTCTTTATGATTATTCTCGTATTAAATTCACGTTATGTGCGTTACAAAATCCATAGAATATATCTGCCCATATATATTGGAACGAAATTATAAGTATTAAACACTAGTAGTGGAACTAGTTGACTGACTGGGTGATTGTTGGCTTGCTTAGGTTTTATTTAAACCTTCTATACCGAATTCAAAAAACTTCTTGCTTAGTAAGACCACAAAAATCATTTAATTTTGAGCTTTATTTTTTTTTGGGCTGTTATCTCGTCACGAACTTAAATTTTTATAAGTTCAATAGCACGGCAGCATGTAACACGTGATACACGTTTTCGGCACACAAATTCCTAAAAATAGACTTTGTAAACTGCACTTTTTCGCAGAAAAAAAAAATTTAAATAGGCGTGTTTCATGAAGAAGTAAAAAATTTGAACCTAAAGGCTTGCAGTAAAAATACATGAGTGTATAGATCAAAGTTCACTTCAGAAGGAAACATGTGTTGTTATTACTTTTGCTTCTCTTTGTTTCTCACGAACATTTTTTCACGAATTTTTCCTTATCGTTAGAACAAATATAATAAACATACACTTCTTCGATTTAATCAGAAGCAACGACATACCTAAATGTTCCAATATTTTTTCAAAATTGAGTTTAGACTGGTCACTTTTTGTGTATCTAATATCAGTAACAGGAGCAACGCTGTTAACTAGAAGCCATTTGTATGCTTGTTACTTCATACTTATTATTTGTGTGGGCAAAGATTCTGCTAATAGTTTCTCGATATGGCGTCGCATTCTTTCAAACGTTTGCAAAGCAGAAACATATTCAATTCTGCGTTTTTATGTGAATATGCACTTTAGCAGTCATGTAAGCGTGCATGTAGAAAAGAGACCAAATAGCAGGCATTTTGGTAGTAAATATGTTTTCTTTTTGTCGTTTATTTTGAAGAATTATAAATTCCATATTCTCTAAATGCTTTGACGAATCTTAATGAAAATTGTCAACAAACATAAAGAAAAGATAAAAAAAACTTTTTTATTTAATTATTTTATATATATAATTATTTATAATGTCTGCATGTAATTGTTTATTTTATTTATATATTTATTAATTTTATTTGCTTACAAATATTTATTTGACATATTTTATCCAATTTTCCATATCACAAATGAGTTATTCTGTGCGTTTGTATTCCGGAATAATATATTAATAAGTAGTCCTTAATTCTAGCTTATGCAATTTCAACAGTTCTTTATTTTTTCTATTAATATACTCTAAATCATCATGCTGTCGGGCCAAGAATTTCGAATTTATTTACAATAAGACTCTTAATGTCATGCCCAGTAAATGCGTCTACGCCAGCTGAAGTCATCTTCCGTGGTAAACAAATTGTTTATTGTCTCGATAACCTTATAAAAAATTAGTTTCCTAATAACTAGCTTGCATTTGTTTTCACAATGTCCTGCGTACATATCGCGTTGGTACCGGTATGTTTCAAAAATATTGTCAAAACATTTGTCAAAAAGATGGATAGCGTTTTTGACGAATTAAATGTTTTAAAATAAATAACAAAGTTGCTTTGAGGTTTTCTCGTCAACCGGGAATTGACTAGAAAGCGTAATAATTGAAGGAACAGGAGTATTTGAAAGGTCTCATTTTTTAAAATAAAATCAAAGTGAAAGCGTCTGAACGTTTTGTAATAACAATAGCGTCTATGATAAATCTCGTAGAGAATGTTTTATTGCACCTGAAAAGGTAATTTTTAGTTCCCCGGAAAATTAAACTAGAATAGAAAATAAAGTACGTCGACCAGTGCACAAAATAAAGCACGGTAAGATTATTGTCCATGGAAATTCTTCGTTCACAATTCGAGAGCGAAAGTTGAAGCTGCAAAGAAGACGATGACATAATTTTAGATTCGTCTATGGATTAACGGACGAAATAAAAGAGAACCCGAGTGAAAGAGGGCTTTTAGACGTGAATCCGTTGGATGCAGATTACCAAGAAAAAAGTCAGAACGTCGGTGACGACAGTTGTATAGAAGAAAACGACTTTAATATTTATCTATTTGTTCATTTACGTATACATGAAACCCAGCTCAAATAAATTAACAGCCGAATTCAATTTACTCTTAGAAGTAAATCTTACAATAATTAATATTAAAAAACTAATACAAAATAGATAAGGGGAACTAAAGAAACAAAATAAAATACAAAAAATAACAATTCATGTATAAATAAATAAGAAAGAAGAGAATAAAAAAGCATGTAAACAACTTCCGTAGAGGCAAACCTACAACCAGCAACATTGCAAACATTCAAAGGCCTGACGACCGATAACAGCAAACAATACGAGTTAGTTCTCGAATCATAGTGAGATGTTAAGATTCCAAGTTAATTTAAATAAGGCATAGAAAAATCGCGCGTATTAAGCATTGTTTTTTTTTATAGACTTTAAAGGGTCCGATATTGAGATTAAGTGATAGACTTCATTTAGGTTTCCGCCAACAACTCTGAACGCATTAAACAGTTCACAAATATATTTACATTGACTGAGCTTAACGGATGTAAAGTGCCTAGTAATTATGTTTATCTCAGCAATACGTTTACAAATGTATTTCACCGCTAATGTGGGCGAATTGATAGCACCATTATTAACATAGTGGTAAGGATAATAGAAGCAAACTATTTTTATAAGGAAGCAGAGTGCAACGTGCCCCAACTCAAATTCGTAAAGCAAACAGCGAGAACTGCCTTTGAAAGCATTCAATTGAATCTACATAACACCTGTAGGAAGGACAGCACAAAAGAGAGGCACACTCAAGCATTGGTCTAACTAAACACATTTTAGTCTTTTTTTAATGTAAGGATCCATAAGCTCGTTGGACTTCTTAATGCAATTTAGCGCGACCGTAGCTTTACTTAAAGAGAGATCAATGTGAAAATTACAACGTAATCTTTGATCGTATAGAACCCCTAAATCAATGAAATACTCAGTATTGAATGACTGCATTGAATTTGAAGATGATACGATTACGATTCCAAGGAAAAGGAAGAAAACTGTTTAACATCGTCGATTTCATTACAAATTGGGTGAATTTAAACCGAGAGGAGAACATTACATGGTGATAAAATTAAACACAGCCCCGAACGACCTTTTTCACTAAGTAGAGAAGGAACCCAGAGGTCTTGAAGATCAATAAGTATAATTAGCTCAAAAGATTTAAATAAAATACTCAACTTGGCAATGCCAAGTTTTCAACGTGATGTCTGTTTCCACATTTGTGAAGCGGAGTAAGGAAACTACTCTTCCAACACAAAGCGAAAACAATTGGTTTCAAGGACGGATTAAAAAATCTTTCAAATAAAATCACATAGCTCATGAGTGCATGATTTGAGTATACATGATGGAATGCCATTAGGCCCAGGCGCACAACTTTATTTTAAAGACCTCAAACCATGTAAACCATCGTTTTCGGAAATGTTAAGAATCGAAATCGACTTAGTTATAGGACACGGATAATTCACAGTTAAATCGGAGGTTTGATGAGAGAATTCGGAATCATTGAGAGAAACCTGCGAAAGTTATATGAACCTTTTACTTTTGGAGTTGACAAACTTACAAAAATATTTAGAATTAACACGCAATAACATTGGTAGTTGACGTAACTAAATCTATGCCTTTCAGCAGAGTTGGCGAAATAGAACCGCTTTTCATAAATTTTTTGAAAAGTTCGTTTTTCCTTTTTTTGTAATATTGAATACGAGAGCGAGATTGCTTGATCGGAACGGATGCAGAAATAGTTGGGTTTAATACATTTTAGAACGATGATAGTAGGGCTTGAATATTTCCAAAAGAAAATATTGAATATTGAATATTTCGAACAGAATGTGTGGGAGATGAGATTTAGTCAGTAAGATATTGGTTTTATTAAAATCATAATGTTTATTCGAGGAAGTTGGATTTGACACCTTGGAGTGGCTCAATGGGCCCTATGGTCTGTAATGGAAGGATATACAAATTGCTGGAGGATACGTATCCTCAGGTAAACTAAAAGGTGGACAGCGATTCAAAGCTATCTGTAGGAAATTGGTAAAGCAAAGATCGAGCAGCCTGCCTTCACATTTAGGCATGCGGATGTATTGAAATAGATGACAATCAAATAATTCATCGAAAAACACAATAGTTCCGTCAGATGTCGAAGTGGACACCATATAACCAGACTTATCCCTGTACTACAAAGTGTCTTGTGGCAAATTGAACGCTATGACCCTATCAGTAAGTTTAACCTTTTTAGTCACGTCGCAAATGAAGGCAGTATGTTTCTTATAGGTATAAATATCCGCATTTGGAGGAACATAGGAGCAAGTTACGCATAACTAAGTATTGCCGATTTTCGCCGGAATGGCAATACATTCAACCTCGGCAGGTAGAAAATTCAAATAAGTGGGACAGGCAATCGAGTAGACGTCATTCAGCGGATACACAGGAACAGCTAGCAGGAGAAGAAGGATTTAATGGTTTTGTTAATATTTATTGGAAGTACAGACTGAATATACAGAATGGCACAACTGGGGGTGATAACCGTGCTACTTCAGCATAGCTGACAAGAGGAGGATTTTCCGGCTTTTATCAAGTTTCCCTCCCAATGCTCTGAACTCTTTATCTCATTCAAAGAAATCCTTTTAGCCTCATAAAAAGCTTATAAAAGTCGATATTTCTCTCCGTGCAGCCCGGACAGGAGCAACGTAATCCTTTCGTTGAATCGAAGAATACGTCGTCAGCACATATTGTGTGGCAGTGTCGCTCCCAAAGGCAGTGTCACTCATGAAGCGATCCGATTCAGGCCCATTTTTAGCACGACGTTGTGTAAACAACATTTCATGTTGGCCAAAACAAAAGCAAGAACAACTAATCAAGTAATCAAGTAATTGTAATGGTAACTTAAAGTTGCACACTATTAAAACAATGTAACAGCGAGAATAGCAATAGGTTTAGTAAACAGTGGAAAAGAGGAAATTAAAAACAGAGATGTTTGAAAAAAAAACAACAAATTAAACATACAAAAATAAAATATTAGAGAATGATGGTAATAATTAAAATAATGAACAAACACCGTAAAGAATGAAAAATGGTCGTACCTACAGTCCCCCGAAATTTTTATGAAAGTGGAAATTGACCAAACTTTGATGGCATTCGCCAGCTGAGCTGATTTAAAGATAAACAAAAAATTAGCCCAAAACACAACAACAAAAAACGAATAGAAAATAAAATGATTTCACAATACAATCGTGATTCAAAATGTATAATAACTACATACTTTACTTCTTTTACTCTCTACAACACATTAGGGTTTATTAAAGCTCAATAATCAGCTAAAACAAATAAATTAGGACAAATCTGGAAAAATTTGTAAGCATTTATAGGGCACACGTAAACAACCCGCTCGCAGAGTTATCAAACTTATTAGAATTATCGGATACACAAAATATTGGTGTAATTTACTTTAAGAAAATTAACAAGAAAGTTAGAGTTATGTTTGGCACGCTCCACCCACTTTATAAAGTTATATACATAAGGATATACCTAATTTAGAATTAAGACACTTAGCTTTTCGTATCCATTCATTTGTTACCCGGATCACTGGTATTATTATGAAAAAATTAATCCACTACATCGCGGCGTTCGCCACATTTATTTTAGAATTAAGTCATTTTTAGGCAGATAATACGCCTTTATTTGAGGAATGTACAAAGTAGTTAATTTAATCATTGTATGGATATGGCCGGTTGTTTCTATTTTTGCACATAAATAGCACTTTTTCAAAGTAAATGTGAAAAATTCGCAGGCTTCTATCTTTTATAATTTGTTGGTAATGAGCAGAAAACCAGAAATTTTATGTTAAATTTACGCTTTGCTCCATGCTTGTCCTCTGACCAATGTAGCCCCTTCTGAATACCAACTCGCAGGCAAAAAGCTCGAATATTTCTAGGAAATTTGAATTCGATATCTCCATTTTTGCGAACAGTAGAATGTCGGCAACACATACCACACACACGGACTGACATGACTTAGTCATTTAAGCATTTCACGCTGGTCAAGAATATATGCACTTTATAGCATCTCTAAAGCTTTTGGGTCTTGCAAACATTAGGACGGAATGAGTATTCCCCCATCTTTCAGTGGAAGGTATAAAATGCATTCTTAATTTTATATGAATTTGTTCCCCAAAATTTACCGAATGCGTAACTCATTTTCCGATGATTTTAAAGAGAACATGTTGGTAGCAATATATAGCGTAGTATAAAACTGTAACATCAGAAAATTAATTGATACATTAACATCGACGGTAAAATCGAACACCCTAGTCATCATCATTTGGGAGCACCATTTAGAAACGGTCTATAACGAGCCAACTTGACAAAACAATCACTAGAGATGACTAACAACAACAACTGACGCAGTTGAATTGGAAGACCGCCTTATGCGACTGCATAACGAGCGTAACGACGCTCGGACTCTCTCGCTTTTGTTGCGTTCCAGGTCCTATCACCACAGATTTCCATTGATACTTGTTCTTTTCCTGGAATATTATATACACGGAAACCGCCGTTTATTTATTTACTCTGATTTTTAAGGTGAATTTCAAGTTTACTTCTATTGATAGAAACCTTGAGCTTCACATCAATATTTGCTATTAGGTACACGCTCACGGCTGTGGTCGGTAGATAAAAAAGCGTCAGTTTAAAACTCCGTAGCGACGCACAGATGATGCGCATACAAATCATATCAAATAAAAAATTTCAAGTCGACATAAAAAATAAAAACTTGGGTAAAATGTTCAAAAATCTGATTTGGTGGTTTGTTTTCCTTATAATATTAGCTATGAATTTACTTAAAAATTTAATTAATTTCTTTAGTATACAGGATTTTTTCTTCATACAATATGTAGCCGGAATTAAGTGAGCCGCTGAATATAGTGGCAAGAAAGAGGTACTGCGAAAAATATGTCCACATCTTGTAGACGATATGTGTGTGAATTAAAAAAATTTTTTTGTTTCCTAATATTTGCTTACAAAGTAATATTAATTTTGCAAATTTTAAATTTTCAATAACTATACCATTTTGAACAAACAATTATTCATATAATAAAAAAATCTTATTCGCTTCATTTTGATCTTTTTTTTAAATTTACGATACAGTCTTGACAGCATTTACTCCGATTTCCAAAAAATGAAGCGCTTGCAAATACTCTTTACTGACTTATTTTGTAGCACTCGTAAATGCTGTTTAGGAGTCTCAATAATATTACCTGTGCCGTAAAATTGTGATAAGGATCTTTGCACGGAAGGGTTGCATGGAGGGGTATTCTCTTAAAAACAAATACAGAAATCTGTTAATCTATAAACTTAAACTCTCTTTCATAGGTTTTGTATTAAAGCAGAGATAACGAAATACATAGATGTTCCAACATTTTGTTCCAACACTTTATTCAAAATTGCGATTAAGAGATTCTTGGATACTTTTTGTGCATCTGTTACGAATAACAGTAGTACCCCCCGTTAATTAGAAGCCATTGGTATGCTTGCTCTTTTATTCTCATTTTTTTTTATGGGCAAAGATTCTGCTAATAGTCTCTTGATATGGCGTCGTAATCTTTCGTTTGCAAAAAAGGAACATTCTATGTCTTTAGGTGAATACGGGCTATAGCATGCATATAAGTGTGTACGTACGAAAAAAGATCAAACAGCAGATATGTATGTAGCAAATAATGAGTTTCCTTTTCATTCATTATTTTGAAAAATTGAAGAATGCGGAATTGCTTTGAAAAATCTCAAATCAAAATATGTAAAGAAATCTTTTGTTATTATAATAGACTATCTTGTACTTTATTATAATTGTTTTTAACTAATTTGTTTATTGTATATACATAATTATTAATTTTGTTTGCTTACACCTGATATATGACATATTTTATACAATTTTCCATATCATGCTTCTTATGTCATTCTTCGCGGTATCTATTTTAAATATAATATTATTATTATAATGTTTTGTTTTCTAGAGTTAAACAATTAAACAAATGAATAAAATATTAAAAACTATTATTAGTCCTAATTTATGCAATTTAAACTATTTTTTATTTTTTCATTTAGCATACTCTTAGTCGACATGCTAACTCCAGGAAGCGGCGTTTATTTTTGTTGCAGTCGTTGTCCACGGTAAAATTTCTCAATAATCTTATCAAAAATCAGTTCCCTAATATTTAACTTATGTTTACTTTCATAATATTCTGCTGGGAACATTTCATGTTGTTACCGGTATATATCAAAAAATTCGGGTTTTTGTGTTGTATGAACAGACAGACGGTCTGTAAAATCTGGGAATATTAAATATTTATCGCAGCGCACTTTTTTAAAGATATTTGCATATATAGTATATCCTGCGAATTGCCTGTTCTTCCGCTTGCTTCTTTATAAACTCTCCCGTTGTGTCTGTTGCATCATTACAGTCAATTCACTGTTCGGCATCTCTGCGCGCGCGCTGTGGTCGTATTTTTTACTTTTGTGTGCAGAAATTTTGTTGGTAAAAGTGTTTAAATTTATTGAATTTTGTCTTGTTTTTACATGTTGTTACCTCCAAAGATCTACCTTGGTTTGCGCCGCTTACAGTTTTTCTCTTTGTTTGCTGTGTTTTTAATAGTGCGCAGTTTTGGCGCTAATTTAAGAGATAATTTTTGGATACGTAACAAACTTTTTGTTTTTTCTTTCTTCACAAACTCTATTTTCTCTGCTGCTTTCTGACATTAGGTGTTTATTTACATCACGTCGAATCAAAACAAATTCTGATTTTGAGCGATTCACTATTTGTTGGCTTTGCGAGCGTTACGCAGTCCCAAGATTACGTTGGCCATGTCCCAACTGCAGGAGGCGGAACATTGCCTTTTATATTTCATGGAGACAAACCTCATATGTCGATCTATGTTGCTCGCCACCATTCCTCTTCGTCCTCATCGTCAACGATAAATTTTGTGGATCTGTCATTGGCGAGTGTTCCGTCCTTGCCTACAAAGAACATTAGCGTTTCCCCTACCGCAAATGTTACAAAGAAGCCAGCAAGCCCTCCAAGTGTCAGCTATGCTGAGGTAGCAAGGTGGTGCCATCAAAGGATATTAATAAAATAATAATAAATATATTCCCCTCTATCCCACTGTTCACCATGTTGGACAAGTCGCACAATCTGCATAAGCAAGTGTAGTCACCCCCTCTAATATCTCCCCAACTCACAATTCCTATCGTTCCTAGTACGGATAACGTTTGTTTGACGGTAGTGCCCCCCAGAAAGGCAATATTCGCGTCAAGGCTGGTGCTTGACACCTCTGAGGATAATATAAAAAGTTATCTTGCTGCAAAAGTCCAAAAATTGGCTCCATGTCTGTCTCTTTTAAGATGTTAGTTCCCACCGAAAACATGGAAATTTAGTTAAATAAACGATTGTAGGATTAAGGAATTCGTTTCTCGACATCATCCTCGTAATACTAATTCAGTAGTTCTTTCACCCTCAAAGAACTAAATGTTTCTTCAGGCCCAGTAACTTTCATTACCCAAAATGTTAGGGTCCTAAACTCAAAAATTCCCTATAATTTCCTGAATTCAGTTAGAGTAAATTGCACTCGTAGTAGTGATTTAGTTGCTATATCTGTTGCATTACAGGCGCTATGGGCCATTGAACCACCCCATGGTGCCAAGTCCAATTTCCTCTAATAAACTTTATTATTTTAATAAAGCCAATATCTTACTGCCTAAATCTCATCTTTCACATATTATATTCGATTTTTCTGCTGGGGATATTGAACTCCTACTATCATCGTTCTATAATGTATTAAACCTAATCTCTGCATCCGATCAAGCAATCAAGCAATCGCGCTCTCGGAATGTGTGCCAGCGACGATTTAACAAGTATTCAATATTACAAAAAACCCAAAAACCAACTTTTCAAAAAATTTATGAAAAGCGGTTCTGCTTATGACTATTTCGCCAACTCTGCTGAAAGGCATACATTTAGTTACGTCAACCACCAATGTTAATGCCTGTTAATTCTAAATATTTTTGTAAGTCCGTCAAATCCAAAAGAAAAATGTCCATATAACTTTCACAGGTTTCTCTCAATGACTCCGACTTCTCTGATGATATTGAAACCTCAAACCTTTTGGTTCCGACGAAGTTTTTCAACTACTGATTCCGATTTGACTCCTTTTTTTATTTATTTTTATAGACTTTGTATTAGTTTTTAAAGGTAACAGATTTACGTCTAAGAATCAACTGAATTCGGGATTCATTTTAGCTGAATCCAAGTTATAACCTTGGAAAATTTTTTAATTGTTGTTATATACCAATGAGTAAGTGTAAGGGTATAGTAATATACCAATTTATTTGGTGCTGCCTTGATTTTGAAGTTATATAAAAGCGCGGATGCGTGGCAAGTTTTATGCACCACATTACTTGGGGCATAGAATATATTTAGTTTGTGCGGACGAACCTTTCATTATAGAAATGATTCAGAAAATTATTCTGAATCGATCTAAGCTTGTCTGTCCGGTTTTTCATCTGATGTCTGTTCATATATACTTGTATTCAACGTACTGGTCGCAATTTTTCCGATATTTTGATGAAATTTGGTACACTGGCTTGTTTTGAACGCTATTAAAAATAATTCGGATCGGTCCATATTGATTCGTAATAGTAAATTGACATAGAATCTGGATCATGTAGATCTACCTTTTAGATATCACTGAATATAAGAAGTCTCAGGCAATTCGGCCCTTAATATGCCGATAATTTTTAATGTTTTATGATAAAAAGTTGTTCGTAATCGTAAAAACGAAATGGACTAATTTTGAACAATAGGAGTCTACTCCCTGGGCGCCACTTGGTTCGAAAATTGGTCCATAGTAACGATTTAGCAAAAGTTAAGAGTAGGGAATTTGGATTACAGAGGCCTAATTTTGTACACCTTAACATATATGGATATTATCATGGAAAACAAGTCCTTGTATGGGGAGAAAGTATAATTTCTAGTTTTTTATGACAGAAACTGAAACATTTACAAAATTTTTGAAAGTAAGTTAAGTTTGCTAAATTTCGCTCCTTGTGATATTCTGAGCGTCCTTCAATCTGCTTTCATGAAAGGTATTTGTAGTGTATGATTACCAAAACGAATGAATAGTTTTACTAGGTGAAGCGTAGCAAGGTAACCAGAGCGCGGCCTTGCCCGGCTATAATGTTGTTACTTGTGGGTTATATGTCATTATGCGTTAAAATTTATCGGCGCTCTTGCGCAATATGAGCAGGAGAAAAGGTCGAAACTGGCATGTACAAACACCGGAAAGAAATTTCATACAAAATGGAATTTAAAAAACTGGTTTTATTGGGGTTAAAAGTAAAAACAAAACAAAAATTGTGTCAATACATTGCTTTTGAATTGATATTAAATTCTTTGAGGAGAGAGACTATTTAAAAGCGTCAGTGTAAGCTCTACAGAATAGAGTATCATTTAACACAACGAGTTTTAATAAAAAATTGTGTCACTTTACGCAGACTCGAACATGTTCTGCCGAGAGGCCTTTAGAGAAAACGCATGCCATGGGAACTGAGAAGCCGATAAAAAGAATATTATAGTTGTATTGATTGTATACTTTCACTTTCTCTTCATTGAGAGGAACTGTTACAACTGTGTGCAAGAGCGACAAGCGATTTTTTATATGAACACACACGTAGCCATTAAATTATATTGATTCACAAGTATTTGTATATAGCCATAGAAACTAAAAAACCTACAAATTAAAAAAAAACCAAAGTATGTTTGAAATCTGACAGTGGTTTTAATGGCACAATAAAGCAAAAATTTAGTGCTCTACAATAAAGAATGAGCGCTCACATTTATTTGAGATGGGTGAGTGTCAATGTTATTACACGCTTTAAGCCATCTAATTGGGAAAATGCGTTTGGTGTGCTTCTTTTACCTGATAAGTCACTAACGCTGGTAAACGCAGAAATGAGAATATCTAATAAAATATCTGATAAAACTTAAATGATCATATGATTCATATTATCGCACATTTATATATAATTGCATTTCGATTTGTGCAAGGAATGTGTGCACAATTCAAAGGCAAGCATATATAATGTACGTATGTATATGTAATAAATTATACTCGCATGTAGTTCACAATTACACAATAAAGTGTAAGACATAATAAATTGATATTTTCAATACAAGTTTTAAAATCAATATGAGATGGGTTGAACATATTTGTTGAATAAAATTGTATAAAAACAATTGACAATATTCACCCGGTTGATAGTTATACATCAAATATTACACATTATTTTCATGCATCCGCCTGGGTGGCCGAGTAGGCAAGAGTCTCGACTAGCAACTCAGTCGTCGTGGGTTCGAATCTCAAGTGCGGTAGAGTTTTTAATAAAGGCCGATAGCCTTAGATGCTAGTGCTTTTAAGAGTTTAGTCTTAGAATTTATTTCTCTGGCGAAATTAATAATAATAATAATAATAATAATAATATTTTCATGCAAAGGCAAACGTTCCACGAAAGTGGAGGATGGTCAACCATCACATGGCCTGATCCAAACTTAGCCAATTTAATTTAGTTTCAGAAAATTTTATTACATCTGTTTCCGTAATAAAAAAAACGCAAAATAGACTCTTTCTCCATATAAGGGATTGATCTTTATGGTAACTCCTAATAATAGGCCTAACAAATAGGTCTGAGTCACTCAAATTCCCCACTGTTAATTTTTTTTGTCAATTTGCTACTATGGACCAATTTCCATCATGAAATGTTAAAAATTAAACTGAAGTGCTTGCTATTCGAGCAAAATCTTAGGTGGAGTGGAGTCCAAGAAATAGAATCATATGCTTCAAATTTCATCATAGAACATGAATAATTAGATAGCTGTGGCGTGTATGGGGTTACATTTTCTGAGAATTCTTACATGCGGTGGTATCCAATAAATGGACCCATGTTGTCCAAATCGATGTTGATTTTTATGTCAATTCATTTTTATGAACTAATTTTCATCAGGAAATATTAAAAACTTTACCTTTCTATTATTTAAGATTCAGTTTTCGTAGGAACGGCTAAATGGGAGGATATTCAAAAAATTGGCGCAGCCGGATCAAAGTTTTCATACCAATTTAGAATGTCTTTATATTTTTACATCACTAGTTTCGTCGAAAAATTTCTAAAATAGCAAGTGGTCGAAAAAATCGACCAATCCGAACTATTTTTAATAGAGTTCGTTCTTGGATCAAAACTAGCCAGTGTGCCAAATTTCACCAAAATATCTCAAAAACTGCGGCCTATAGGTTAAACACTAAAACACATGAACATCCATTACATGGACTTCACAGACAAGGTTAGGTGAGTTTATCTTACCCCTTCCGAGTTGTACGTGCGTCGCGACAAACTTAATATACCCCATACCACAAGAGGTATAAAGCATACGAACAGAGACCGGTTTGTTGTTTTCGATATCGAGTAGACTCAATTGTATTTTGAAAATTTTACTCGATAGCAATCTTATGATCGAAAGACTTTTAGTTTAACAGCAAAAACAATACGTACTTTATCGGCTGTAAACTCCTTATTCGTTACAACGAATCAATAATGGACACCTATCGAGCTTACACGAACCGTACACCGGCCGGAGGCAAAGAAGCTTCTTAGTCTGATATGGGTAGACAAAAAAGATTTTTATCGAACGGGTATGTATAGCGAACGATTTGTAAAATATTATATACACATATATGTCTCTGGAGGTAATCGTTTCCATTTTCGTCTAATTTTATATTATGTTTACTCTTCACATTTCCATATTTAGAGCTAAGTTAAATAAATATAAACCAGAACTTACAAAAGTTTAGTTCCAATATATGACATGTATCCAGGTAGGCTGTCAAATAGTTCTACATACAAGAACCTAAAAATAATGCAATGCTTTGTACTTAATTATTAATTATTTAAAGTAATCATTTTTATAGAAATCAAGGCAGAGAGTCAGTAGCTGTTATAACCACTATTGGTTTTAAGGACAGCTTCGATCCTTTTTTTTCCAATTCTTTTTTATTGCGAACTCTTTGAAAGTTAGCGCCATAACTCCCCCAAAAGGTTCCCAATAGAATTGGGGCTGACTTGGCTTTCCAATGACACTCAACTTATGATTCCAGAGACACGTTTTCACCAAATTGGATGAATGTTTTGGATCACTATTCTGGCGAAATTTCCATATCAGCGATATATCTTCTGTGGCATGCCGTATCATTACAGTTTCGAACAAGTTTCCGTATG
The DNA here is from genome assembly GCF_014805625.2 of Glossina fuscipes. Classification (NCBI taxonomy): domain Eukaryota; kingdom Metazoa; phylum Arthropoda; class Insecta; order Diptera; family Glossinidae; genus Glossina; species Glossina fuscipes. The sequence continues at coordinate 122,397 of NW_023998639.1, read as the reverse complement.
TAAATCTATTCATAATGCTTTCTATGCGTTGTATCGAGCCGACAACCTCTTGCTATATACCCCACTATTTATACGAAAAAAATTGCAATTTTAGTAATCTTACAACAAAAAATCGGTGTGTAATCATACCAAACTGCTCAACAAAATTTGGATTGTATGAGCTAATTTGTTGACTTTGAGGCATTCTAAACTGCTCAACAAAATTTGGATTGTGTGAGCTAATTTTTTTTATTCCCATCCCATAAAAGCGCTCTTACGGGAAATAAAGAATATGGTATTAAACGTATATCTAAAAGACGCAATTCAAAAAGTTTAATGCAAGTTAGCTAAGCCGTTAGCAGAATTCAGACAAAAAAAGTATTTTTATTTTTTCATAATACTTATTTGGTCTCACTGACGTTGGGAAAAAAAGAATGCTTTCTACCCATTCGAAAGGATCGAGGATTGATGCAATATTAGCCTCGTTTTTTCGCAATACCTGGTTTGCTCTCCACTCTCGTATTTGACATAGTAAAAAATTTTTGAATATCATATTTTAACATATTAACGTAAACTTTTCTTGATAACATTTCTTAGAAATTTTTCGTAAGTGCACTTTAATTTAGATTCTCCTTAAGAGATTTTTGCTAATGGTTAACCGAGCGCTGTAAAAACTTTCGGACTATGCTTTTGGTATTTGTATTTAAGTTTAGCTTCAAACCCTTCGAATATAGGAGTCGGATAGGTAAGAATGGCGATTGCCAAGTCAGTTTTCGCGGGGTCAAATGTCGAGCCAGGTGAGTGCTCAGTCGTTGAAGAGGCCAAAACGACTGAACAACTGTACTAGGTGAAATGGTAATGTCTGATGTTTGGCCTTGGCCGATTAAAATATTCTTACTTTTGCTAATTTCCATTGCACACAAACTCTACACTTGCACTTACACCCTTCAGAAATAATTCAAAAATGCTAAGACCATTATTTACCTAATATTTTGAGCTCAAATTTGCTCGCCCATTTAATAAAAGAGAATATAGTGAAATTAAATAACAATGTACTGTTTTTAATGTGAGCTCTTGTATATAGAATGACAAGAACAAATGAAAATCTTGATAATTGGAGTAAGAATAATTGCTGTCATTCTTTAATTTTCCGGTTTTAATTGCTCCCTTTTTTGTTGCTGCTACCTTTGCTTTGTGTGAATTTTAAGTTGTACGTGAATATGTTTACTAGCCCCTTTACCAGACCCATTAGCCATTTACCAGACTCAAAGCAACAATAGTTTTTGCTTAATTAAGGTAACATACCGGAAGTGTAGTAAATTTACTACAAATCATCCCAGCAAATTTTTGTAATTATACATATTTATCGTTTGCATGTTAATACGTGTGAGTTACAACTCTATTAAAACTCTAAAACAGAAAAAACAATTAATAAGTATTATTTGTACTGAAATTTGAAAATTTTTCTAATGTTTCAGTTGATAATCCCCTTTGCACAAGTCGCTGCTGGCCTTGATTTTACTTTTCATTAGTTTTCAATGCACTGGAGTTATCCCATTTACATCATAGCCACAGGGACCCAACAATTTTTGTTGGTGGGAAGATGTATACCAAATTAAAATAGAATCCTTGTCAAATTAAACGTAGAACTAAAGGAAAGAACTTCAAACGCGCTTACTTACAAACAAGGACGGTGTTAATTTTATTCTTGAGGAAACAGTCAATTCACTAGAAACCGTTCTGAAAATATCAACTATTTTTCTCAAAGACTTGCATTTGTATGTAGTTGAGACGCTTTTCCATAACATAATTTTCCATCACTTTGACTACTGCAGTCGTTAAGAACCTTTTCAAAGTGTCCAAAAAGATTCAGTTTGGAATTGATATTTCTATCAAGAAATTGGATCCCGTCTTTCGTAAAGACGTGAAGGTCGTTCATTGTAAATTAATCACTTTTTTAGATCCTTTGCAAACATAACTGGACACTCCTGACACTCCTGAACAGGCGCTTAACTTTTCGGCAGGTCATTATTATGCAATTATCTGTATTTATGTTGATTACGACCTTTAATGTAGATCTAGAAGCGTCTTTAATTGCGGTTGAACGAAAATTGTCATTAAATAAACTCAACCCTTTAGCATTGTTAACAGCGAAATAGCATAATAAGCTTTGGAATTAGAAAGATTCATCCGTGAAGCCCTAATTTCGTTGAATAATTTTAGTATTTGAATCTTCCAGCAGGGATTCGTAGAAAGCTTACGTGATGTAAAGTGTTTTTGTTGAGGATTATTGTCACTCTTAAAAATGATAGGAATATGTTGAAAATTCTCTTATAAGATATTTCCAAGTTTCATTTGAAACGTCAAGGTATTTAAATAAGTGAAGATTAAATATAGAACACTAGTAGAGGATGACTGTTGCATTTAGCCTTTTCAGTTGTTCATTGTTATAGAATCAGCATTCAGCAAAGTTTCGCATTGAGATCTCCCGCTAAAATGACATTTTGTCCACCACATTAATCGTTTACGTTACAAATTTTTGGTATCAGTGCACTACTATTATGGTTTGGTTGAAACCTGTCACTAAACAATGGTAACGTTATTGGATGATCCGACGCAGTTGCGTTTGAACAGAAGTTTCTTCTTGACCAAAGTTTTAAAATGACCGTAGACTTCAAAAGATTTTGTCGTATAATCGGCAATTCCTATATTAGTTTGGGGAAAAAGAAATGCATTATTTTTATATGAACTTCAGGACTTTATTTAACATGCTTCGGATTGTCCGATTTGGGTCAAATATGAATGTTTTGTTGTATGATTTGTTGCCCTTTTTAAAGGTAACTTCAAAATGCCTCTCCCATAGAAGTCCTGGTCTCTATTTGCAAAAAACTCTAGTAGTCGATTTTCACAATCCTCCCTAGATTCCAATTTTTTATCATTAAAGAAATTTTGCAATGCAAGAAAAAGATGATAATCGCTTGGTGCCAAAACCGGACTGTATGGCGGATGCATTAAAACTTCCCAACCAAGCTCCCGAAGTTTCTGGCGAGTCACTGTAGATGTGTGTGGCCTAGCGTTGTCCTGGTGGAACACGACACCTCTCCTGTTGGCCAATTCTGGCCGTTTCTGGTCAATCGCTATCTTCAAACGGTCCAGTTGTTGACAGTAGAGATCAGAATTTAGCGTTTGGCCATATGGAAGCAACTCATAATAAATAATCCCCTTCCAGTCCCACCAAATGCATAGCAAAACCTTCCTGGCCGTTTGAGGTGCTTCACCGCTCTTTGACCACGATCGTTTTCGCACAGGGTTATCGTATGTGATCCATTTCTCATCTCCAGTCACCATCCGTTTAAGAAATGGGTCTATCTCATTCCGTTTGGCCAAGGCTTCGTAGATGGAAATTCGATCCATCATGTTTTTTTCTGTTAATTGGTATGGCACCCATACATCGAGCATCTTTTTGAATCCAGCTTTGTGTAAATGGTTTAAAAGTGTTTTGTGGTCGATTTTTAGCTCCTGGGCGATGTTACGACTGCTAACATGCCGGTCAACTTCGATCATTTCTCCGATTTTATCGACATTTTCGACGACCGGCCTACCTGTGCGAGGTGCATCTTTAACATCAAAAATTCCTGAACGGAATCTACGAAACCAAAATTGGACATAATTGGCTGTTACAGTATCGGGACCATAAACACCATTCACAATTTTAGCCGCCTGGCTTGCATTTTCGCCTTTGTCAAAGAAAAACTGTAAAATGTACCGAATTTTCTCTTTGTTCACTTCCATTTTTAACACGCTGTAACTCACAACTGAATGCACCAAACAAAAAACAGCAAACGAATTTTTTTTATTGCGAAATGTCACCTTTCCAACGAGCATAAATATGAAATTGTTTGATCGATACTTTACGAGAAATCTATCAGTGCAGCCATCTACCGAAAAAATAATGGATTTCTTTTTCCCCAAACTAATATATTATCACCAGATGAGATGAAATAACTCAGAATAAAAAAATCGATTTCCTGCGAATTCAAGAAAACGCCAAAGAGAATATCAATTGTTTTCTAAAAGACATTTCTTTCAAAGGCAATGTATTAAAAGTTTATTAGAAACTTTTAATTATTTTCTTCAAAATCACATTTATTGTCGGTATCATTTTTCAACAAAAGCTTTTATTTTCGATTTAAACTATTTTCCGCTTTGTATAGTGTATGTATTAGTGTAAGTTCTGCATTGTTAATCAACGTAGATTCTCAAGTTTATCTTCTCACTGGAAGCAAATTCAAAGCTTTTGTTTCTATTTTAAAAAAGCAAACGAAGTTATACTGTAAAGGAAATTGTGGTCTATCTGTGATTTTCCCATTTCTTTTTGTCATTTCACTGTATTAAAGTTTCAATGGTCGATAGAGCAAAAAGATAAGCCCGCCCCTTGATATTTGTTTTGCATAGCCACTAAATGTGGTCTTTTACAAAAAAGAAGGGATAGAAAAATCAAAAGAATGTAAAAAATCGAGAGATGGCCATGTGACATTTTGCGAAAACAATAAAAAGAGGAAGAGTCAGACTGCACCATAAAATGTAACAGTTAATGTTTTTCATCGATGCAACGTTTTCATGAGGCTACCGGAATTATTAACCTTATAAAAACAAAGTCAATAAACATTGGTTTTGCAAATACAAGGGTAATAAACATATTTTTAAGTTGTTGTCTACAAATATAATGAGCATTCTAAACAAGCGTTTTCTTTTCGCGCACTTCGAACCGCCGAAACTACCATTTGTACACACGTAATCGATTTGTGGAGTGGTCTAACCAAAAGTATGATTCATACGTATATCAACATTTTGGGACCGCAATTTCAATACATTTGCTAACTTTGATTCATCGATTATGATAGGAGCATTTCCTGATGCCATCGTAACTTCGCTACTACTATCAGCGGCGGTGTTATAAAAACACATGGTAAATTGCTGTATGTGGGTAGTGTATTGGCGTATTGGCAATTGTTTGTTCTATTCGGCACTCAAGCGAGCGCCGGAACGCTTGCGGAAATATTCGCTCTTAAGTGCAAGGATCATTTATTGATGATTAGGTATTTAAGAAAACGAGATGGAGTCTACTATATTTTGCCTTCCTTGTGGTACTTTGAGATGTATTTTTTATTATTATAATTAATTTAATCAAAAAATAGTAAATTTTATGACCAAAATCTTGAAGCACTAGTTACAGTTACAACTGTAAGGCTTCCTGTTTTTTTAAATATTGCGAAGTTAGGAAAGGCATAAGTGATGAACGGATATACAGGAGACGACCAATAAAGGAACAGGAGGCGTGAAGAGGACGGATACTTGCCTTTTTAATACCCACCACTGAAGGATAGGTGGTTTACTCATTGTGTCATAAAGTTTGCAGCAACTAAAAGGTGGCTTCAGAGACCCTTTAAACTTTATATATTCTTGCCCAGCACAATATTAGGAATTGATTAAGGCATGTCTGGCCGAATAAGTGTCTGGTCGCACAGATATCGACTTCAAATTTGGTAGAGACATTGAAAGTTTGTGCCCTCAGGCTACTAGTTACGAAAAACTCTACTGTTTATGTACAAAGATGGAAACAATCCGCTATGCCCACATGAAGTTACATGTCACAAATTTTTCTTTTTTACTGTTTTGGGGATTTACATTTAAGGTAGAGAAGGCAAAATATTTAAAACTATTTTGTACATTTCTCAAACAAAGATATATTATATGCCTAAAGAAGCGTTAACTCTAAAATAAATATGGTGGACACCACGATCCTCCGGATTAATTTTGTCTTACTAATCCATACCAGCAATATGGAATTCATATAAAAGATTGGGATAGCAAAATGCGAAAAGCTAACTGTTTTAATTCTGAACTAACTAAGGTGGACGTCACGACGTGGTGGATAATTTTGTTCTTAATGATACCTTTCAATGGAGTAAAAGGTAAAAGATAAATTTTATCGCATTCACTTTGTTATGACACCAAATAAAAACATGGGACATGAAAGATTTCAATACCAGTAATATTCGGTCCCAGCCGAATATAACTTGCTTACTTGTTTGACTTTATTTAGTTAAATACGTCACGCAATGGCATCGAACAACTGATACGCAAGGACGTCAAACAAATTGGATTTGTATGTTTTCAGCTTCGGTGCCGTATTTACAATTATTTAGTTTACTGCACAACGAATTCTTAAAATTGGCGACGAATCAACGAAGTGGCAAAACCACGCTAGATTGTGCAGACTCCTGCTAAGAACTTATTCTAATGCACATGGGGGTTTTGTCTTTGTAGTTGGATTTTTTAAAATTCAAACTATAACCCTTGGAGCTCAATAATTTTTTATCATTTGCGCAATCTTCAGCCAAGTCAAAGAGAAAGAAAGAATTTCTATGAAGGATACTTATGCAATACCCCCAATATATCCTTTATCTGTAGTACGATGCATATCAGTAACTAGTAAATAGTCTATAATCTATTGTCACCTCGTTGTGTATTGTAGCGCTTCCGCTATTTAGAGATTGGCAAATCAGGTCTCATAATGGGTGAGTAAGAAAGCTTAGCGCGGGTTATTTGAGTAAGCCTTAATGAACTTGATTAAAATCAATGGGAACCATATACTTCTACAGAAAGAACACCGCGCTATGGAAAGTTCATGAAAATTAATCACCAGAAGAAAGCTTAATCAAATTTGAGCGTTTGGGAGAACACTTAATATGGAAGGTAAAAGAGATAAGAAGCTAGCTGACTAGAGAAAGAGAACAGCCATCCTAACTTCCAACGTTCAGCTTTGTACATGTAATCTAGTTTTGTTTTTAATTTAATGTTGGCATAGTTGTGTACATTATATTAAGGATATTTATTTCTACTTTTATGCGGCAGATAATTTTAGGCAGGGAACTGTGTAAAACACGATTCAAAGGAAACCTAGGCAACCTAATAGGATATATTGTTATAATTTCATTTCTGTGGTATTAAAGAAACTTCTTTGATATGTATACCCTTTTAAACAATTATGATTAGGTTCGACTGTATAGCGCTGTATTCATAACACATAACAAACGCAACCAGAGCCATCAAAAAAATTGTTACAAATCGAGTGCAATATGTCCTATTTTTTTAATGTGGTCGTGTTATCTCCACAGAGAGGTTTCGTTAAAATTTTATAATTGAATCATCCATAATATTATAAAAAGTCGAAATATTCTTTTAGGAATGTTTTAAAAAATAATTTCAATTAATTGGCGCTTTCAGACGCACCTTACGAAATTTGAAACCAAAACAGCACCCTTATGTGGCTCAAAGTCCTAACAGTGCGAGCCCTCTTTTTGCCCCCAATTGTCAAAATCTGTGCTCTATGTACAACACAAGTTTACTATCGGCAATACACACCGATAATTCATCAGCGATTGCAATGCGTATATTTAGCTTCGTTTGTACACGACATATAGGGCATATAGGATGCCTATAGCGCAATTCTGCTAAAAGTTCGACCTACCACGAGCCTAAGAAGCCCTTCTCGAATATTATAAAATCAATAAAAACAAAGAATAACGGTCGTTGTCAAAGATACACTGCGGAGAAAACACATTTATCGCAGATAAAGGATTCTATAAGTCACTTCAGGCTGACCTCGAGAAGGAAGTATAGAAATAATATCAACAATGTCTTTAGACCGAACTTGTACATTTTTATATAAAAGGAGACGTAATTTATTAATAAATAGAAATTAAATATTCATTGTGGATTTAAGAGGACGGAAGATGCCAAAGATTAATTTAAACAACTTGTAGCTTACAAATTTAATTGTTTGAAATTTCTAGCGCAAGTTTTATTTTTTATCAAACTATTGGTATTTTATATACTTTTATAAGAAATTTGAAATAAATAAAATAAAGTATCCCTTCAACAAAGGACTTTATCTTAAATAAACGATTTCTCCAGTGATAGCCCGGCGTCAAACTCCGTTTTTCAATTTCTCAGTTCGTGTATGTACTTACTCTTTGAAAATGAATATCCCGCCTTATGCGTTATCATTAAAGTTGCAAATCAATTTATTATTATTAATAATTTCGCCAGAGACATAAATTCTAAGAGTAATCTCTTAAAAGCACGAGCATCTAAGGCTATCGGCTTTTATAACTCTACCGCACTTGAGATTCGAACCCACGACCATTGACTTGCTAGTCGAGATTTCTCGCCTTCGGCTACTTAGGCGCATGCACATCAACTTAAAACGACAAGTTGTGTACCATTCCTACCAGTCGCAATTCGAAAGTACAATTGTTTTTCACTGATACAATTGCTAGTATTCTAATTACACACTGAAATTGAACAAGCGAGCAAAAATGAACAAACCCAAAATTACGATCGTGAAGACGTCAATTTTTGTAAATTGATGTTATCTGAGGTCATTCCTGATTTTTAAGCCTCTCAAAGCCTAGAGGAAAGCATCGAAAGCTTGTTACTTTTCGCCTAGTGGCGGATGGCTATTTCGTCTAGTTGTTCTTTTTAATTTACCTTACAATGACCCGCAATAAGTTAACACACTCGATGGGGTGTATCTAACATGAAACCTTGACTTTACTGAAACACTTGACTCTTCTTCCTGTGTCATAGGAAAAGAGTTTTCTATTACGGTTTCAATGTCCGACCGAATACTGCTTTGGATTGAATTGGATTGACCAAGTTAGAACTATTTCGCACTTATATTAGGTATATGGAAGTTTCATTTGTTATTCTTAAAATTTCAGTAGCGAAGGAGTATATACATGCTTGCACTTGCTAGCCTTCGTTTATTTCATAAACATGTTTATCTTTTGTAACTAGCGCATAATCAATTATTTTGCGCATGTGCGAGACGACGAACAACTGAAAAACTGCTTGAATTTACATGGAAGCCTCAAACGAAGAAACAAATCGAAGAACAAATGAAAAAATTTACTAGAATGATTATTCTTATATAATTTTGAATTCGATTTTCTTCTTTATTACAAACACAACCAAGTGTTACAAATACAAGAAATGATTTTTATTTGGCAACACTGTGCGCTGGTGTAACAATTGTTACGCATGCTTTTCTTCCATTGTATTTACTTACGTGCGAAATTTGAAAACATAACAACAAGAGCAATAAAAATATATTCG
>NW_023998639.1:96449-113135 GCF_014805625.2 Glossina fuscipes | reverse complement strand
GTGCGAAATTTGAAAACATAACAACAAGAGCAATAAAAATATATTCGCGCTCAACCTTACGACTTAAGATGTACTAAGCGCTAAACAAACGCAGAGTTATTAACGGCTTAAAAGTGAAAAAATTAACCACAAAGTAAAATGTTTACTTTTTTACAAGTATTTGTTATAAATCAGAGAAATATAATAAAAGCGCAAATGCAGGAGCGAGAGAAAGACAGTTTTAAGCAAAAAACTATGAGCACAAATTTGCCCAAACAGTGGAATAGAGCATAAGTGACGGGGAAATAGAGAGAATTCTGATCGCGAATTACTTCAAACTTTATAGTGCTGCATTTAATGAAAATATTTAACACTTTCGCTACCATCCGTAACGTATATGTGACAGAACGGCTTCTTACCACGCAGACGTTTTTGAATAGTAAGATATGTTTAAACGTATTGTATTAAACAAAATCTTTTATGTTCTGAAACGACAAAATGTATGCACACTGGAATCGGTTTATACGGCAGTTATCGATGAAGTACACGATATTGTTAGTATCGCATAAAAAATCACTTTCATACGCCCATGAACTTTTAAGAATCATCAATGGAAGGCCGATTGGACTGCGTGTAGATAAATGTTTCGAGATTTATCATACATGACCAAATGGATTTCACACTGAAAAATTGTAGTTATACATTTTTTTGTTCTGTCATCCATATCTTCTAATTTAATGTGAGCTAGAAAGTTTACCTTTTATACGTAACCAAGCATCACATATTTGTGTTCAAAAGAACGTTTATTTTACTGTTTTAGAATGTCCATACACAATGCACTATACACGCACGTAAAATATACTCCAAATGATGTCATGTAATCGCACGAGCCTTGGTCTTGGATGTTCGTGGAAATTTTTCGCAGGTAACCCTGGAAGCGAAAGGGTTAAATATGCACTGATTCAAAAGCTTATATGTGTGTATGCTATTGATATTCCCTCATTCAAAACAAGAGTGAAAACTAAGCACGTACACATTTGATTGCAAAACAATGTGTCGATCGGGCTACTTACACTCTCATGTAGCAGTGATACACAAGTGAACAAGTTGTTTTTTTAGCATAAAATCAGCATATAGGTACACACACAACCGCACTTTATAACTGAAAATTTCACTACGCAGCTATCTTCAAGCGTTCAATTTTTACCTTTGACCGCTAATGAAGAAAGGCTAATTCACTGTTGAAAATGATCAGATATTCATTCAGTGCCTATAATAAGCAAAGAAGAAGACGGATCTTATCTAATGTTTACTAAAACTCATTTTAATTTCATTTTACTTATATTGCACTATAAATTGACAACCCTTTCATAATTGTTTGTTAATCAAAATCACGATTTTGCGTGCATTTTACTTCAAGATCTGCAAAAAGTACCTCCACCTCTTTAAAAAAGTATTATAAGATCATTTCCAAGGTCCTTTAATTTTCTTGCACTATTGGTTTCCCATTTTTCGTTGTTTTGAATCGATAAACTCTCAATTTTCACTTTATCGCTATACACATACACCTTTTTACTAATGAATAGTTTCGTCCCCCTTCGCGTTCTAGCGACAATTTCAAACGTCTGACGCATTCAAAAGACTCCGGGTAACTGATCTGCCTCGTTGTGTGTTCATGTAACTCTTAATTATTTAATGTTGTTTTATCTGTAAATTGAGGCTTCGAACTTACTAGTTGCGGTGCATTAATATAAAATATATAGCGGTGTCTCTCAATCCTCTCCCTGTTAATATATCGATGTATAACAGTTCTATGCAAAAATCACTGTTACTAACATTTGCTAAATACAAGAAAATATTGTGCTTGTTTCGTTGTGTCAGGTGATATAATTCAAAAACAAAAAATATATGTGGTTCCAATTATGTAAATAGGTATTACCTTACTACCAGCCCAGCCTGCGTACCCAGCGTAAGTAAGTAAACAAGTTTAACTTATAACTTCAACTATCACCTACAAAGGCTTCAAATAATTCTTATATAAAGCCAATTTATTACAATTAATTAATTACAATTGGTTAAAAATAGCAAGGCATAAATGTGCAAGCAGTGTATAGAAAAGGCGGCTTGGTTCCTTCATCCAGTGGGTTAGCTATCCCATGATCGATAATGGATGCATCATCTTTTAGGTAAATTTTCTATGTTTTTTGAATACGGGTGGGTTGAAGCCAAAAGAATTTGAAATGACATGTCTTTCCACATCTGACCCAATAATATATCTGTCCTCTTCTAAGAAATTCCTAAAAAATCTGGAAAAACACTTATCGACCACATCTTCGAAGCACACGATTTTTCAAATATAAAAATCTAAAGTGCGGCAGTAGTAATGCGGTCAATAAAGCCGATAGCCTTAATCTTTAAGACTCTAGTCTTAGAATTTATTCCCTGGGCAAATTAATAATAACCATAATAAATATTTTACGTATATGTTTAATATTTTTATGTTACTCTAATACTAGAAAGAGAGAGAGCGGTATGTTTGGATTCTTTATTCATCAATGATGCATTTTGGGTAAGCACCACTTATAACTCGGATTCGCAAATATTATAAAGTTGTTTCGGGGGACAAATAGTGAGGAGGCTATGGAATATTTATGGATAAATTGTATAAATTACTAATAGAAGCACGAAACTTAGTGGCTCGTCAGTTTATTTCTTCTTTTGCGTTAACTCGCGTGGCGAGCGGTAAACTGCTTACAAGCATTAAAAAAAGTGCAAGCGTAGTTGCATTTCAGAAAATCATAAATTAGTATTTTTTAGTCTTTCGAGCAGATGCAAATAGAACCGACAATCAAATGATTATTTAGCATACGCCATCTCTCAAATCTAAAATCAAATCTTAAATATGTTCAATGAAGTAAACGAATATGCTTGGCAAATACAGAACGAACAAGGGAAGAAAGTTCTCGGAAGGTTCAATCGCCAATCAAATCACTAGTTGAAGTGATCCAAAAAAGGAAACGTACGAAGAATGATTTACAATGAAGATCGGACAACAAAACGTTAATAGCAGTATTTGATAAGCTCTTTGTCTAGGCGCCGATGATGAATATAACGCTTATATCTGAAATGAAAGGGAAATTTACAGAACTAGACTACTGACGAAAGACTTTCGTGTTCAATTTCGACGTCATTTGTTCCCTTTCCCACGGAGAAGTTGTAACTATTTCCTTTGGCATACATCTGTTCTAGCAGCTTTGGGAGAACTAGGAATAAACTAAGCGAACCGATGAATCCCTGTCATGACTTTATGATGTAGAGAAATTTAAGTAGAAATCAACAGAGACATATGTGAGAAATTTTCGAAAATAGAAGTTGACAAGAAACTGCAACTACCATATAAGAAAATCTCTAGTGTATAGGTCGAGCAGCGTGACCTTGGTTTTCAAAAAAAAAAAGCAAATTTTTTTCGAATCATGGTATTAATTTACGTCTAATTTTATGGCGTTGTTCGTTTATTTGCTGTTACGTGTTTTTGCTAATTTTGTTTTGTTGTCTATTTTGGACTTAAATGTTCCAAATAAATTCGAAAAATGATGACATATATTTAACATTTCTTCTATACCCAATTTTAGGTCCTTGTTCTCCACTCCAATCGCTTCTTTTTGCAGCACAAAGTAAAAATCCGAGTTTCGGATGTATTTACATTATTTTTGTAATTATAATTGTGCGTTAAGAAATGGTTATATAATTATGAAGTTATGGACGCGGTTTTTCTTTCTTTGGAATTTGCTTTCTTAGAAAATTGACTAATTTTCACGAAACTCAAATGATGAAATGAGGGATTTTTTTGTGACATTGTTTATGGAACGAACGCATATATGTAGACATTTGGATACATACACTATATCCCAAAAGGCGTGTAATATCACACATTGATTGCTTACATGACAACAGATGGCAAGTAATTTTTTTTCAATTAGGTAAATCCTTTATAGTAAACTAGAAAATATCGCTCCAAGTAACACACTGTAATAAATTTGAAAGTTTGAATGATGTTGTACAAATGTTTTACTGTGGATGGATTCCCTATGAATCTTTCCAAAGTGTGACCAAGTGTTGTTGTTGCAATGTTGTTTTCAATTGGAGTATATTTCCTAAACTTCTCGGCTTCAATGCGCCAAGTCGATCTACCTCTTGAAAATCCCAATTGAGCCCGGCATGAGGCTGTCCTTAACAATGATACCAGGCAGATGGAACGGCTTTGAGCTTTTAGCGGATTAATACGCTTGCTGAATTGCTTTTAGACAATTGACTTTATTCAACTCTTACCTGGCTATTTATACACAAACTATTACTCTAAATTATGCTAACGTAAACAAATAATAATTGTGTTAGTATTGAGTTTCGAAATGCAATACTCAGCCAGTTGAAGTGCGACATCGTTTTCATTTTTCTTTTTAGCAAAAGAATTATGCTGAATTTGCATAATTTTGTCGCACTTCAAAGTGGATGCATATAACGGTATGCGGTCACACTACAACACTGAATTTTATCACCCAGCTCTAAGGTTTTGGATAAAATTAAGTGGAACTGGAAAGAAGACAATTGACAACAGTATGCATTTCAGGAATAATGAGCACAACAATTTCTGCTTAACTACTATTGTTGAGCACGTCCAAAGTCAACGTGGAAAATAGAAAGAGAAGATATTCAACGCCCAACCCGGGGGCTAATTAAAAAACCAACAATTTTATTATTTTTTATATTGTATTCAGGCTGCCGGTTGCTTGACTGTCTCCTTGACCTAAAAACCCTTTTTAAGCAAACACATTATATTTTAAGTTCCAATACGTAATAAAATAAATAATCCTTGTAAGACGTTGAAAAAAAAATAATGTGAAGGTTGGAGATAGTATCCAGTTTCGAAAGGCAAGTATTAGTTAGTAACGTTCGGAGAGTAGTGCTAATTTAAAACAACTGTCAATATAACTTAACTGAATTAGTGGTGTATTTTCTAGACGCTATTATTAATAAAGCTAACAACAACAAAAGTGGAATATAAGAGTGGAGTAAGCACTCGCTCGATTATCTTACCCACATATTCTCAGCAGAATCACTGATGGATTACTAGCCATATGTTTCTGCCAAACAAAGGTAAAATCGGTCTTTCTTTTTGTGCTTTTCATACCCATAAACGAAGTATGAATTGTATATTAATTTTATCAAAATGCTTACAACGTCTAGAAGAAAGCTCCAGCGAGCCTACAAAGTATATATATAATATATGTTGTATATATATATTCTTGATTAGCATCAAATTATAAATCGATTTAAACTTGTCCGTCTATTCCTCTGTGTAATGTCGGTTGTAAACATTCTCCTGGCCGCAAAAAAGAAGGTATCGAATTCAAATTTGACAGAGACATTGAAAGTTCTTGTACGCAAGCTAGTATTAAAAGCGGGCCAAATCAGTGAAAGGACTCGCCTCCCATGTAAATTGGGAACAGCTCCGTTTTTCAAAGGGAATAAAAAAATTGCAATTTTTGCTCATTACTCTTAAACTACAGCAAATAAATCTACAAAAATTTCAATGTATATTCTAGATGGGAACATCGCAGCTTTCCGTGCCGTTGCACACAAAATACAACAGATACACGATATAAATTTCCACAAAATTACTGTACAAAAATAAAAATATTAAACCATGCCTACTAACTATTATGGAGTATGCAAATTTATATTTTTACTTCTTTTGAAACTTCTACAGGATAGCAATGATGGATGTAAAAAATTCGGTCGTAACGAAATATAATTCTCTTGCTTGTTTTTCTTAATTTACTTATTAATCAATTTTATAAAATTGTAGCGCAAAACATGGCTAAAACATTGAAACGTGCATAATAAAATTATTATAATAATATAATATATTAATAATGTACCTTCAATTTCCTGCTTTCTTTAGAGCTGTGTCGTTTTTTTACTCATTAACGAAGGATGAGGCGTATATTCACTGTGTCAAAATATTTGCAACTACAGCAATTGATGCAACAGAGACAACACAAAGTATATATATTCTTGATCAGCATCAAATTCTAGATCAATTTAAACATGTTCGTCTGTGTGACTGTCTGTCAGGGTAAGGTTTGTTTTAAACATTCTACTTATCGCAAAAATGAAACTATCGACTTCAAATTTGGCAGTAATATTGGAAGTTTTTTCATCCAAGTTGGTCTTGGAAATAGGTCAAATCGATTGAAGGACACGACCGTAGTAAAAATATAAATTAAGAATACGTCTGTTTTCCAAAAGGAATTAGGAAAAGGTTTTTTGCTGATTACTCATAAACTATAGCAGATAAATATGCAAAAATTTGAACTTATATTTTATGGGCGATATTATAATGTATCAAATTTGAATTTTCTTTTCACTACCTTTAGAAGGCACAGAAACAAGCTTAAAAAACTGCATAAAATATATAATTTCTAGGCCAGTCACAAATGTAAACATGTCAGTCTGTGCGTCTATCCTTCTGTCTGTCTCCGCAACTGTGTAGTATTTGTAGTATATATTCTTCAATCAGCGAAAATGAATATATCGCTTACAAATTTGCAAAAGAATTTGGAAGTAATTTAAACTTTTCCAAGGACACGGCTGGAACACTCACACGCCTGTACGACGAAAACTTTTATTCTAAAAATAGAAAAAATCAGCCACGCCTACTTCATAATAGGGAGGACGAAGATTAACTTCTTTTATTTTTTCAGCGTTTTTGAGGACAAGAGTGATGGGTATTTTTTATATTTGGTTACGAACGAATATAATTTTCTTCTTAGTTTTTTTACATTTCATTTTGTGATTGGGAGCTTGCACGGATTTTAATTATTTTTTCATATGAAAGAGGAACTTATTGAAAAAAATTGTTACAATATATGTTAATCAAAATGTTTTCCACTATTTTCCGTAACGCTTTCTCATCTTTCTTGTAACAATGCGATATAGGAACGAAAGAACGATATTGGTCTAACATTTTCGCACTTCCTCAACATTTCAAAATCGCTTGACACCTACAACAAGTGGCAACCAGAAGGCGCTATGTCTGGTGAGCACGCTGAGTGTGGCAGAACTTTCCTTACGCGCCGCAACAGCATATCCTTTATAGTTCTTAGAACATGTGGACGAGCCTTGTCATGCAAGTCGATGACGTTGCGTCTGTTAACCGCTTTCGTTGGTCTTCTTTGCACCAATACCTGGTTCAATGTGTTTAATTGACGTTGGTACACATCTGCAGTAACAGCTTCAGTCGGTTTTGACAGCAAAACTTTGTGAACATGTGGATGGCTTTCCTCGACTGAACCGTGACTTTTTCCGCTGGAGATTGTCGTAGTAGACATCAAAATACGAAATTTGACATAGAGTGGTAAAAACGATGGCAAGCAAACACGTCAGGGTTGATTACTTCATTTACAAATTCATGCAAAGTCCGCGTATATTTATGTAGGGGGTTTCTGTCGGACTCCGTTAGCCATTGATCAAAATCAAGAGGCAGTAAGTAATAAAATAGCGGAATATCGCTTATATGATCTTTTCTATAAATATTTTCCTTAGCAAAAAATTTCTTACAGCTAAAGACAAAAAGAAAGAATTATAGAAAGAAGTAGAAAAAAGTCTGTCTGCATAATATCAAGGAGGATATTGCTTTATGCAATTGGTGTTTTTCTCTCATACCGAACTCTAATATATACTGTGATAGAGTAATAGACATAGAAAATTTAGATATGACTAAAGCAAAAAAGTTGTGAGAGCAAAATGTGGAAAAGAAAAAAAAGGATAGTTGATTGGTTTGAACGAGAAGATTAGCTAGTTAGGCAGGCAGCAAGGAGGACAGTTGAGTGGATGATTATTTACGCAAAAACAGCTAGGAATTTTTAATTTGAGTCAGTTTAGAAAAGAAAAATGAAAAGATATTTAAAACTTCTTTTTGCTTCAAAAAAAAAAAATTCTATTATAAAGGCATTATTAAACATTATCAAAAACATTATCAAAGAAAATTTTGAAGGTGAAGTCATATAACACAAAAGAAACAACAACTTTTAAAACAAATAAGGAATAAAAAAGGGGATTATGAAAGAGACATCCAAAAACAGCGTAAGGAATATGGTACAAATTTTGACCGTAAATCGGTTTAAAAATGACAAAGTATGGAATCTAAAAGTTGATAAAATGCTTAAGAATACAATGAACATTTTACGGAGGAAAGTTAAAATTAGTATTAAAAAATGATAAACTAACTAAAAGGAGTTCAAAAGCATAATAAGTTAGTGCAATACTAAGACGAACAAACTGTGAAGGAAAGAGCTGCTAAAAAATTAAAACATATGTTGTATATGCTGTGTAAATGATTAGACTAAGTTTAAAACAAAAAAACAAATAAAGAAAAACATATCCACCTTTTTTTGTGCTATAGCTGAAAATAAGAAAGATAAGTATGGCAGAAAAGGTGAATACCCCGAGAAAAAAAAAAGAAAGCGGAATCTTATGCATGGCTGGGAATGTGGTGTAGCGATTCTGCGAAGCTAGTGTAAAAGTGGAATAGCAGATAAGTGTATTATTTGATGCATTTATGTATTCTAGTGTCGATATAATGAATTTAAACGGATAAAACAACAGCTTGGTTTCGGATAGGTAAGGAGTGAAAAGTAGGTATTCTACTATCACTTGACGGACGATTTAGTAACGACTATTGACTGACTAACATATGATAGATAGGTATATAAGATCATTATATGACTGTAGTTTAAATAGTATAGAATAATTTTTGTTTATAATTTTTATTTTGTGGTAATGGCCAGCGAGCTAGCCAGGAAACCACTGTTTAGTACGAAAAAAATTGACATATAAGCAAGACAGAAAAAACTTAACTTTTAAATATATATTATAAGCGCAAATTTCCCGATGTTTATGCGGTGTTTTGTCTTTATTTTAAGTAAACCTTATTAAACAAAGTACGTGCCCTTTCGATCGGAGGTAGAAGTTGTAATTCTCAAATTGATGCCTATTAATTCATGTGGTACACAAATATCATGCTCTTTTGTCATGACGACGTAGGATGAATTATCGACTTATTAACTTTCTAGAACGCAAACGGATAAATCATTTCTGTGATTTTAATTTTAGTAAAATATCTTTAGCTTTAATACCATGATATTTTACAAGTCTATCGGCGAAAACGCCGTGGATATTTTCTTCACCTATTACATGAATGAAATATAAAGATAAGTAAATGTGAATCAAAACGCATCCAAATCTGTGGGAACAATAGCACATAATTGCAGTTTGTCGTCTTCAGCTGCACCTATAAAAAGACAAATTAGGAATGATGTAATGATTGTAATTATTCCCTTAAATATTTTTTTATCAATGTTTTTGTTGAGAGGAAACATATCGACATACTTTTACCCGTATAGAATTCAAATTTCTGTGGATAACAAATTGCAAACTGCATTAAAGCCCTTACATATTGCTCCTGATGCGCTTTGCTTTTACTTTACTGAAGGATGGACGTAATATTTATAGAAAGGTTCCTACTCAAGGTATCTAATACAAAAATACCCGGTCAATTAGAAATTGTCTTGAGGAAACGCTAAAAATTCTTTATTAACGCGAACATAGAAAACCATGCCAGGTTCTGCTGAAAATACATGAGAATTAAAAATGCGTGATGAAGAACCTATAAAATATATGCTTTATAGAACGGCGGGAAGAGTAATCTTGTTTCTTTGTTTGTCGGCTAAAGCAGTCCCAAAATTTTTCGTGAAAAAAACGTTTTGCCTAAAATTTTTGGTTTCCCCGTCGTTTCGCCAAATTTCAAAATCAGCTAAAGTATTTTGATTATTTATAATGAACTGCCAGATATATGTTACCTACGTTGTTCTTTCATTGTTTCTGTATAGATAGACTGTTAATATGAAAATGCGAATAGACAACTAGTTCAATAAAACAGTGCATCGGGATCGGATTCCTAACCAAATATTTGCGTTTTGATAAATGCATTACTCTATATCAATCGTTCGCAGTACGTCGGTATATGGTCAATATGTTGAAAGTTGGCAACAACTACTCTCTCGTAAAAAATAAGTTTTCAATTAGTTTAAACGTTTTTATTTATTAATAGCGTTAATAGTATTTAGCAAGTTTTTCACATTTAAATAAACTTATAACAATGTATTCCCCTCGACGCCACAAACGGCAGTAAGAGGAAGAAAAGTAGAGTTAACTCTTATGTGTTTTTTTCTTTTTGATAGCATATGCTAACTATTTTAGACAGGGATTGATCATTCTGGAAACATATCGAAAACCGCAAATATATTCTCTCTACTAACGAAAACTTAATTGATGCTCGTTTAAATTATATAACAAAAGAAGGAGAAAGTGTTGTTCCGTGACGGTAAAAGGTTTTTAAGGACAAGATTATGTACAATAGACTAAAAAGGATGAAAAATTTAATATACAAACAGTGAAAGTGCATTGCAGGCGATCGTAATTTTAAAGGCGTAACATAAGTATAAGCTCTTTACCCGTACCGTTTACACAATCACGTATGCAGACGTTTATAATTAAACTATAAGTGACTAACTCAGAGAATATAAACGCCTTCTTTAGGAACTTAGTACAAAGATATCCAAGTTCATCGATTCTTAAAGGTTGGAAAAATTAACTAGAACCTTAAAAACTTATAATCCTTTTGTCTTCGAAAACATTTACACAAGCTTTATATCTTTTTTTTTTTTAAATCTAAGTGAGTGCCGGTCAAATAAAAAGCTCTTACTGAATTAGATTTTCTAATTGAGTGGCATTTTACAATTTTTGGCAAGCAATACATGTTATGAAACTAGTTTGATTACTTTAAAAAAGTTAAGAACAACTTTTTCTATTCATTTGGGCAATGTTGATACATCTTCACTTTTAGCGACTGGTAAGGCAGTGGCTTGCCGTCGATAAGATTGACCGTGACATAAATTAAATACGTTTCCCCCGGTAATAAATTAAATATAGCATCCGTTTCCATTAAAGATGAACTGAAATCGCAAGCAGAAGAATTTATTATGGGAATATTTGCTTACAATCATAGGCGTATGTGTGTGTATACGTACTCACATTTTTTCCTTTTTGGGACATTTTTTTGAATGAAATTGCGGATGTTCGGTTACCCGTTTCCCAAAGTCCATGCAATAATTCGTGTAATCGAAAGAACTGCGATTACGTTGCGGCAAATTGAACACAATTATGCAATATCTGAAGAATTTTTGCGGCGAGCGTGAACCATAATATTTCGATAAGAGGAGATGTGCCATAGAGCAAACAGAAAAAAAACATATATGTATATAGGTGCAGACATAATTGCGCGTTTTAGTCTACTTACTGTATCCCACGTAATTCTGGGGAACTGTACCATGCGATTTCGGTGGACCGGCATTGCGTTCGCACCTCGAATATTGTTGTATTTTCCGGTAACTCCGGAAACTGATTGAACACTATGTCAGTGGTAACAGCCAACTAAGCAATATAAAGAGTTGCATGTAATTATATGGTAGTCAATCTTTTGATGTACTTACGGCGATTTTATTAGCTCTAAGCACTTCGTCATCGTTGCTTGGCTTGAAGCGTATCATATAGCGTTCGCCGTCCGAAACCGAAGGTACATCAATATACGTAGCCTTGTAAATATTTTTCTCGTTGCCAATTATTGAGCGCTGCTTTACGATTTTAGCGTCTACCTCAGTTCCACCACATGGTAGAATTAAATAACGCAATGTGACTTTAGCAGCGTCCTTTGCAGATGGTATCTGAGAGAAACGGATTGTAGTTGACAGGAGATATTACAAATACATTGAAAAGTTTTTTATTGATAAGTTGGTTACCTTATAACTAAATACCTGAATTCCATGTAGCCCAGATATTTTTACAATATTTAAGGCGTGTGTTTTAAGTGCAGTGGGTTGGGTCCGATTAAAATACACTGACGAAGATGATAGGTGAAAAGTGAGATTTTCTCTTTTCGTATGCACACCAAAAACATCCAAATAATAGATGTAGTTGATTGCTAAGCCGCGTATCACTTGTTGCGTGCGGCTACCCGTGCAAATTACGTTGGTTATATGAGGATCTTTGGTAAGTGCGAAGCAAGAAAAAAGTACTATAAATTATTAAAATACCGAACGGGATTTGGATAACGTTTTGTATTTACCTATTTTTCTGGACTTTTCCGCCTGCTTACCAAACACCAAATCTAAGATATTAAAAAACGCACATGAACGTGGATTTTTATCATATCCGCCGGAAACATATTCATCAATAGCTGCGCAAAGATCTTTGTGGGCATGTCGTGTACTAACCACCAAGCAATACTGGACTGCATGGAAATCGAATTTACTGAAAATGTATGAAGTAGGAGAAAGAAACGTGAGTGTGATAGGAAAATGTCTACCTTTTATTCCATTTAACAATCATTTGCCGCTTTCGGACTCGATTCTGAGTACGTATGTTAACACATTGCGTACGGTTAAGCAATATCCATTGGTCCCCGGAACGCCAAGCATGTGCTTCAATCTTGATTGAGCCCCTGTGACGAGCCTGAACAAATAAATCGTATTGCCCTTTCAAGGCGCAATGCAAAATCAACGTACGCTGATTGGCCTTGGAAGAACGTATTAAGTTGGCTTAGATGATAGGAACAGAAAACATAGAATAAAATTTTTATAACTTCATCTTAGGTTAGCCTTTGTCTTACTATTACCAACTTACCTGATTTATTAAAATAAAGTTTACGAGCCACTATTTGGGAAAAATTTATATTTAAAGGCGTAGATGTGTTTAACTGTAATACAAATCTGTGTCGACAAAAGAAAAGGACAAGATTGAAAGATAATAAAACAGTGTTAAATGAAATAGCCTAGTACAAGGTGTATTAATTCTGCTGCGGAAATGGATACATTTCAAAGAACATCTGTTGAATTTGCGCATCAGCTTGGGAAAATACTTGCTTAAAATATGCTTGTGCAAAAAAGTTCCCAACCAAGCTTGACGGATAAAGAAAGGAAGTAAAAGAAATAGATTTCTCGGTATAGTCGCAGTCAAAATTTAACTGAGACTGAGAATATCTTTACGTCTAGAGGGCGTTTACGAAGAAGCACTTAATAAGCTACATGGGTATTTTGCAACTATTATCAATCAATGAGGAATGCCCTACTCCGTGATTGTAACAATGTGGATTTAAAATTTGCCATAAAAGTAACACATTATTAAAAAAAAATTTCACATAAAATTTATCTTTTAAAGAAATTAATATTATTCACCTATTTTATCTATAAAATAACAAAAATTAGAGAATATTGTCACATAATAGCTTATTTTTCATCGAAAACTTTTTATGGCAGTAAACGTAAGTGTACACTTGATGGGGAAGTGTTAATTGCGGTAAACAATCGCTAACTTCATCTGTTTCCTGGGTACTTACGTATTAAAGCCATCGCGGCAAAAATGGGATTAAAAAACCAGTAAAAAGCAACCTTTCAATCTTTTAAAAAAAAGTTTTTTGGCTTCTGAATATAATAATAATAATAATAATATTTTAATAATTTTTATTTTAATACTAATAATAATATTTTTGCCGCGGTGGCGTTAATACGTAAGTACCTTTTTCTGCCTTATCGTAGCTTCAACGATTGAGTTTCTTTGCGTTGAAATTAGGACGCACAGCTTTGATATGTATGTAACGTGTTTCTCCTGTCTCTCATATTGTTGTTTGCCTAGAGCATAAGTCTCTGATTATAAACTTTGTTCACCGCTTCAAATCCAATGATAGTTTGATTGTATTGGCGGATCAATTTCCACTAATCTTCTTAAGCTCTATAGTCAAATTTTTAAAGTGTTTTCTGACCGCAAGGAAACGGATGTTATATTCATCGATTTTTCAAAACGTTCGACGGACTAAATCATGACTTGCTAGTTTATAAAAAACATGGTATTTCGACTAACCTGGGTTCTTCAGTTCTATCCAATACAGAGCAATTTCTTTAATTTCTGGTGTTCAGCAGGCTAGCCGTCTTCGACCATCTTTATTTATGTTATTTACGACATCCCTAAGTGCATTCAACATTTCTATGTATGTATGTTTGTTTGTTAAACTTTCTCTTCGCTATAACTCATTCTGTTGTGTTAAACTTCTTCGTTCTGATCTTGTGTATACTTAGTGTGTGACTAACGGAATGGTCCTGAATTAAACAAAATGTAAAAAGTTGTCATTTCTTTGGTTTAGATTATTGCGCCCCTCTTATATAATATTAATAACCACATTCGGGAAGACGTGCCCAACTTTAAAGGTTAAGGTATTTTCGACTCTAAACTTATGTTTGATATCCTTATTGAGATTGTTGTTAATAAAACAAGATCCCTCCTTGCGTATATAAAAAGATGGTCTAAAGAATTTAATGACCCCTATGTTACTGAGAGCTTATGCACATCTTTAGTAAGGTCACAACTAAGCAGCTGTTGTTTGACTCCTTACTTCCAGATGCCATGTTCTCCATCTTAGGTCTGTTCAACAATACTTTTTATTATTTGCTTTGCGTTGTTTGGGATAAGATCTCGCTTTAATTCTTCCACCGCATAAAAACAGACTGAGACTCAGATGTTTACTAACTTTAGTAAAAACAATGAAAATATTATGTGTAATGTTTTTATGTAAACTAAGCTATAAACACCATATGACGTATGTAATTAAACGAAATCTTTCATGCTTTCGCTCGAACCCAGATTATAAAAGTTTTTTCCCGGTCATAAAAGTTTTTCCAAATTTGTTGGACGCGAATATGTAATTAAGTTATTTTTTTTTTGGCGCTAAATAATCTGCATACGTTATAAATTTAAGTTTTATTGCACATGCCTAAATACGTGCAGTGCTTGCTTAGATAAAAAATACGTTAGCTTTTCTTTCGTTTTTTGTAGCCGATTGTAAGATGGTATATACGTGCTTGTTTGTATATCAAATTATTGCTTAAGTTGATGCTGTTGTATATTTTTAATAATTTGCAGTTAAGCTATATTTTAGTTTGTATTCAACTAATGATATTATGTACAGCAGAACTTAGTTAAATAAATAAATATCGTACGACCGAAACGGTAGTCACCTCCATCCAATGCAAATGAAATGACTCGTTCGATTAGGTTATTGTTTTGCATAATGCGCGGTAAATGTGTATCGAAAGAAATCTGGCAGTGACTTCAATCCAAAAGAACTTTTACGTATAGAAAAAGTAGCTCCTATTTGACTCTATCGTGTGTTAATCTACCTGTCAGCAAAGGATGAGGAGTATATATATTTTGTCAAAACGTTTGATGCCCAAAAAGATGGTTCAGAGACCCCAAAAAGTACATGCATTCTTGGGCAGCATCAGATTCTGAATTGACTTAAACATGTTCATCTGTCCGCCCATCCATCTGGCTGTGTAATGTCTATTTTAAACATTGTCCTGGCTGCAAAAATTAAATTGCCGATTTCACATTTGGCAGAAACATTGGAAGGTTTTGCACGCAGATCAAAGGGCTACATAACTGATGACACCTCTTTTTTTTAAAAACACGGAACTAGGGTTCAAAAACCGAGTTAAGTGTATAAATTTTGGCCACTTTCAAATACGGAGAGTACCTAGGCACGCCCGTTCATTGATCTGTCCATCTGTCCGCCTGCGAAACTGTGTAATATATGTGGCAACATACTATCGTTCGCAAAAATGAAGATATCGCTTACAAACTTGCAAAAGAATTTGGAAATGACCCAAACTTTTCAAAGAATCCGCCAACAATCCCTAAACGTCTATGTAACAAAAACTTTTTGCTTGTTGCTCATAAAGTGGAACACATGCATGTTATAAATTCCCTTTTTATTCTAAAAATAGAAAAAATCAACCGCGCCGTCCAATGTTATAGAGTATAACTATACAGTTCTTCTCCTCTTTCGATCGAATATCATTTTCTTACTTGTTAATATTTGATAAAGGTGTATAAAATGAAATTAAACACAAGTAAGTTTTATATCCATCACCGTTATCTTAAAAAGACAAAACAAATAAAAGACCTAAATTTTCAAAATGAAAGATTTTCTAAGATGTGTGGGCGTTGTGATATTTTCATTTTCGCTAAGGGGAGAATGTTTATCACGGATTCTACACAGTTGGGCTGACGTACAAATGGATAGACAGTTATGCTTAAAAAGATTTGGATTTGCGTGCTGAACAAAAATATACACACATTATGAAGTCTCTGAAGCTTCCGTCTGGGCGCTACAAACCTTTTGACGAAATTAATTCTTCGGTGCTGGATACAAAAATTATACAACGCTGTGCAATAGGAATCGGTATTTTTATTCATTTTTCATTATAAAACCAAGTTAAAGAATAAGTATCGGCTTACTCATCGTCAAAAAAGTAAATATTAGTTTGGGGAAAAAGAAATCCATTATTTTTATATGAACTTCAAGACTTTATTTAACATGCTTCGGATTGTTCGATTTGGGTCAAATATGCACTGCTTTGTTGTATAATTTGTTGCCATTTTAAAGGTAACTTCAAAATGCCTCTCTCATAGAAGTCCTGGTCTCTATTTACAAAAAACTCTAGTAGTCGATTTTCACAATCCTCCCTAGATTCCAAT
>NW_023998639.1:0-91449 GCF_014805625.2 Glossina fuscipes | reverse complement strand
TGTAAAATGTACCGAATTTTCTCTTTGTTCACTTCCATTTTTAACACACTGTAACTCACAACTGAATGCACCAAACAAAAAACAGCAAAAGAATTCTTTTTAATGTATTTCTTTTTCCCCAAACTAATTTAAGTTAGTTTTAAAAAAGTGACTAAACACAATCACTACTACATACGTCCAAACGTTCAAAATAAAACCTTCGTGCATAATCTTAAGGAAAAACAAAGAAAAATGACGGTGCTTTTATCATCATTGCAAATTTAGATATTCGATCCGGATCAGAGTTTTTTGACGATTTATGATTGCGAAGATAAAAACAAAGTTAATATGTATTACTTTACATGGGTCAAAACGCGATTAATATTTTGTGCGACAAACTAAGTGTAAAGAACCCAACAACACTTATATACAAAGACATCATTAAACACATGTCTGAGTACAATGGCCAGGACCGAAACAGTGGAGAACTACGCACTTCATTTGCGTAAAGCGTTATGTACAGCTGTAATATTGAAGCTGTCAAAACCAGTCGGTAAGGAAATGCAAGTTCAGCAGCATAAATTGGTGAACGTGGTATAACAAACTGTAATTACAAAACAAAAGCATAAACTAAAAATAAAAATACAATATCTTTATTGGATAAAAAAAAATTGCCTAAAGAAAATGGGTCTCGAAGTCAAATCGAAGATGCAAGAAAAAAATGCCCGCGCCAATCAATTTCATAATACGGACTACAGACGTGTAGTAAATATTTGTAGTATTAACTTACTTAATTAGAATCCCAAAATATGTACAATCAATATCAATAGTGTAACTCTTGACTTTGAAATATATACAGGATCAGCGGTAACTCTAATCAATGCAGCAAACGCGAAGAAGCACTTCTCCAAATTTCAGGTGTACAAATACGACCGAGAATTGGTTTGGCTTTATATATGTTAATGAGACTCAATACGAGAGATTTTGGTCGTGATTGGTTGTCAGCCTTGAAATTGAATTGAAATGAACTTTTTAAAGATTATAACGCTGATAATACATTCAATACATTAATTTTACCAAATATTCAAGTGAAACTATCGAAATTTAGTGAAAAATACCAAAATGGTTCTGGTAAAGCTACTGGTATAATAAAAGATATACTGGCTAGAGTTAGAGTCATAAATATTTATACGCCATAATACCAAAATGGTTCTAGTAAAGCTACTGGTATAACAAAAGATATACTGGCTAGAGATAGAGTCAAAAATATTTATACGCCATTATTCTTTAAACCGCCCCGAATACTATTTGCACTCAAACGACTTGTTCAAGATAAAATAGACGAATTGGTCAATGAAGGGATTTTACAAAGAGCTGACTCAAATGACTGGGCCACACCAAGCGATCCCATAACGGAAAGCACAAATACTCTATAGAAGTTGTAATCAGTTGGTTTTCTTATAATAAATACTAATAAAAGTTGATTTCCAATTTCCTCTACAATTTTTAGAGATTTTTTTTACTGCTGCCAAAGCGCTCGAGCGACCATCTAGTTCTTTCTGCTCCACTGTCATGTCAAAAACTGAACATTCACACAAAAACATTCATTCCTAATTGCCGATTCCCTTCATCTATCCCGTCAGTATTCTTTTTTGTCACGATAATCAAAAAAAAAAAAACGCATGTTATTTGCTTATGCAGAACTTTCCCCTTATGGTATACAGACTTACTTTGAATTTTGTTCTCTTTTCATTACTCTCTTTTTAAATGGCGCTACAATGGCAAATAGAAACCTTCATTAACAGAATTCTGTTAATATACGTAACCCTAGCCTTTTTGTAGAAAGCAGAAACTCTCTACACGAATATAAGCGTATAGAGTATCATCGCTTACAATACGATACAATACTCATTGGTTCTTTTGTTTTTACTTCTTATACGAAAGACCTTTGAAGTATTTTCTATTTTTCGCACGAACACACAAATATCTCCATTTCCTGTTTATTGCAATAGCATAGTTCTTAATACAAGAATTATACGCATTATATAAGGTCACATAAAGAGTATCCATTGAATCCTTAACTATTTCAATTTTTGCAAACTAGTGAAACTAAATATGCCTACACATCCAATCACTTCTGTAAATATGAGGAATATTTCAATTGTCGTTTTTTATACGACAAAACGTGCAGTTGCTAATTGGAATAGCTGGAATACCGAACTTTCGATAAAACCATAACATCGTGCCAGCATTATTGTTCCAATTTATCTATTGCATGCAAAGTTTTACTTTTATTAATATATCACTTCTAACACGACAACTAAAAAAGTATTGCGCAATATTCAATGCCTGCCGAAGTCATGGGTGAACGGATCAGCGCCTAGTTCATACTAGAACATAACACGGAGTACGTTTTCGGAAATTACGGATGAAATGGGAACTAAAACTTGCCCCAAATGGATCCGGTGGAATATTAATACCAACACAAAAATTTGGTTTTGCGAGAAACATGGCATTCCATACGGTAAGCAATTTTACGTTTTGTTGGGCAACAACAATTGTGTACGTAGACGCCAACTAAATTTATTTACAAAAAACCGGACAAAATGAAGGGCTTCGTATCAATCTAAAAGGGTAACATAGCTTAAATTGAATGTTTTTAAAGTAATTTATATATTCATGTGCGATTTCTTGTATGTTCAATAAGCTTTTGAAACGAAAATAACAGCAGTCGATTTTACATATGCTTGAGACGCGCATGTGTGGAGGCACCACGATTTAATTAGAACCCATTGGGATATTGATCAAAGTAATGGGTCGCTACATGCCAAGCAGCGAAATAATTTAAAGCGCGTCGTATTCTTGTCTTTCAATTATTTTTGGATGATTGTGGATACCCATTAGAGACGTGGTTATTGACATCGTCCAGAAAACCAATCGATTCAATTAAAAAAATATACAATGATATTCATTGCAAAACAAACAAAATTTGTAACTTTTTGGTCCGTAAAAATCCTCCCTGTCTATCTAACTAGCGAAATACTGACTTTACTATTTTTAGTGGTATTTGAAGAGGACCGGAGGGAATTGGCCCTGGGCGGTTCTGTGTCCTACCCGACTTACGGTCTGCTTCGGTCCATGATTTGCAATGGGAGACCTCGAAGTTGGATCCGATAAACCTCTAAACTAGTTCCGTCTCATACAAAAAAAAAAAAAAATTTGGCCTACATTTATGTATATTGTTACGGAAATCCCAAATCAAGTTCATCCCGGCTAATTGATTTTCCTAAATAATAAATTGCCTGGAGAGGGAAAAACCAAATGCACATTCGCGGCGCGTCATACAGCTGCCAGCGGAGGAAAACGATTACCGGAAAAGCAGGTTAGCGGATTGAAAATGAAGCTATGAAATTAGGTGATAGTAATATGCTCGTAAAAATGTATATAAAAAGAATATTTACGGAAGTCAGAGTGAGTCGGACAAGAATATTTAAGTCGAGAGTACTGCCAAAATAAATTATGAATAATCCTAATGTTAAGGAACATAATTGTGAATAACTGAATTGTAAAGTGTATTTCTCTTGAAAAGAATATCCACGATCTAATGGTACGAGTCCTAACCTAGAAAAGCGAAATTCGTAATAGTGTGGTTATGGTCGAAAATTTATTCTGGTTACGGAACCTTAAGTTTAATATTTTCCGGAAAGTCAATTATATTCCCCAAAAAAGTTACTATCAACGTTATCTACGCCGCGAATGCACCACTATGCAATTTTTTTTAAATCATTCAATTTTGAATAGAAAAGTTCCCGAAAATACGAATGCCGATGCAATGTCACGATTGCCAATTTCAGTTATGTATAGTAACATTGAAGAAGTGTATGTAATGCAAATTAAAATACCATTGAATACCTCCAGTTACTGTACTAGACCTAGCTGCTGCAACTCATAATGATGTCCAAATATTCCAATTAATTTCTCGTCGGTAAGAAGTGTACATGCCACCCAACTTAAGAAGTAAAGCTTACAAGACTTACACTGGCAAAAGGCATAGATAGTGAAATTGAAAATATGGCAAAAAATCAATAATACCGCCCCGTTTGGTTAAAATCACCCATAAATTGCTGAAAACAAGCAAGAGCCCCATTTGAATGTGCTCATGTAGCCTTCGTCGACTATCTTAAATGTCTTTTTTTTTAATATTGATTGATGAAATGGTCGGGATTACACATGTTATGCCCAATTAACGTATAGAACTGACTATAAATAAAAGTGCAATGTATAAATAAAGTGCAATTTTTAACTATTTTGGAATTCGTAAAATAATAATAAGCTCCGCAACTAATATCACATGTATTTACAAGGTTTTTTAAATGTAACGGAATAGCATACAAATTAGCTGACCCGCGAAATACGTATGCAACAGCTGCAAAGACAGCTTCACAACTAATGCTTCCGTGAGATTAAATCTAGAATGGAAAAACATTTTGCAGAAGTCAAAACGTATACAGAATCGAAATTTAAAGTGGAGGAGCGTTCAGAAACTATTTCTCAACAGAACAAATGAAATTTATTACTGTAATGAAAGTGCTAGGCAAACTACACTATTTGATAAAATTAAACCATCAGCGCATATGGAAACGTTATGGAAATCAACTTCGAGGTATTTTTGCTACATTATACACTACTCGATTCTAGATTTTAAATTATTTGTACTTATATATACGTTTATATTTACCATCCACTAAGTCATAAAATAGGCTGGTAAAGTCCGACAGCGCTTCACAACGAAAGAAGTGTTGGCTACCCTATTACATAAAAGAATAAGTATTCAATTACTCACTGTCAAAGAAGTAGATGTAAGCTAGGCTTAATAAAGTTTCTAAACATAAGTAGTCCGAACTCGAAACAGGTGTCCTCCGTGTTTTAATAGGACAATTAAATATTACAAAAACAAAAAAACACGCTGTTCAAAAAATATTCGAAAAGTGGCTCTGCTCTTGACTCTGTCGCTTACTCCGTGGCAAAGCATAGATTTAACTCCCTCAACCACCATTAATATTGCAGATACCTTCAGTTCATTAAATCCTCTCTGTTCGCTAATCATAAATACTTTTTTAAATTTGTTAACTCGAAAAGAAAAATTTCCACACATCCCTCACATGCTTCTTTTAATGGGTCTGATCCCTCGGATGATTTTGAAATCTCAAATCTGTTCGCTGAGTACTTCCGACAAAACTTTTCGACTGGTAGGTTCGACTTATCCGCAAAGTACCCATGCCCTATAACTTACTTGATTTCAATTCCTAATTTGGTTATTGCTGAAGATGATGTTTTTAAAAGCTTAAGCTCTCTAAAATATAGTTGCGCGCCTGGTCCTGATGGAATTCCTTCATATGTACTTAAATCTTGCGCTGTCGAGTTATATGGTGTTATCTCTAAGATTTTTACCCAGTCTTTGAATTTAGGGTTTCTCCCTTTGTGTTGGAAGAGTAGTTTCCTGATTCGCATTCACAAAAGTGGAAGTAGACAACTTGTTGAGAACTACAGGGGCATAGCCAAGTTGAGTGTCTTGCCTAAGCTGTTTGAGCGAATTGTGACTCCGCATTTGGCATTTGCCATTGATTCGTATATTTCTCCACACCAGCATGGCTGTCGGAAAGAGCGATCTACGGTCACCAATTTGCTAGAAATTACTTGTCATGTTTTGAAGGCTTTTTCTAGTGGCTCTCGCACAAATGTAAGCAAAGCGTATGATTTGGTTAACCATAAGTTGCTTATCCTTAAACTCCAAGCCTCTGGCTTACCTTTTTATTTAGTGAAATGGATAAGCTGTTCTGTTTAACTTCATCTCCTCGGATGAATTCCCCGTGACGTCTGGCGTACCTCAAGGCAGCCACTTAGGTCCCATTTCATTTAGTTTATACATTAATGATCTCCCATCGGTGATTGATTCCAGTCAGATCTTAATGTACGCTGATGATGTGAAACTGTTTTCTTCCTTCTCTGTAGAATCGCAATCTCATCACCTTCAAAGTCACTTGAATTATTTTGTTGCACGGTGCTCTTTGAATCTTCTGAAACTAAATCTAAATAAATGTAAGAAGCTTACTTTCTCAAGATGAAAGTCATTCACTACTCAGTATTTCATTGATTCGCGTAAGTTGGAGGACATCGATACGTTCACAGATTTAGGCGTTCCATTTGACCATAGTTTACGTTTTAACTTCCACATTGAGCTCTCGTTAAGCAAAGCTAGATTCGCGCTTAGTTTTATAAAGAGGTGGTCCAAAGAGCTTGATGATCCTTACATTACTAAAAGGCTGTACATGTGTTTGGTTAGACCAACACTTGAGTATGCTTCTGTTGTGTGGCCTCCTTCATGTAAGTGCCGTGTAGATTCAATTGAATCTGTTCAGAAGCAAGTCTTGCTGTTTGCCCTTAGAAATTTGGGTTGGGATCCGATTGCCTCTCTCCCCCCTGTGAAAATAGGTTGCTTTTGTTGTTCTTACCGTCTCTCGAGAAACGTAGATTTGTTCTTGGCGTTTCCTTCGTAATCAAAGTAATAAATGGCGCTATTGACTCGCCTTCATTACTTGGCGAAATAAGCTTTAATGTCCCCCACCGCTTTTCTAGGCACTTTACCTTAGTTAAGCTTAATCAATGTAAATATAATTAAGACCAGTTTAACCCGCTCAGAGTTGTTTGTAAGAACCTAAATGATGTCTTTCGCCTATTCTCATTATTAGACTCATTAAAGTCTGTTAAAGCAACATTGTTTAATGCGCCTAATTCACCTATGTCGTACTTGAACTAGATTTTAACCTTAAAAAGTTAATATGAGTCGAAAGTTAATTGTTGTTAACTATTATCAGTTGCCAGGCTTACGCATGTTTGCAATGGCCTAGGGGTTCATTCGCAATTTGGTTCTGTACCGATTGTGGGTGTGGCTCTATGCTAGTTGTGTACATGCTTCTTTTTCTTTTTTTTTTACAATATATACTGCATCTTATTGTGTTGTATATATATGTATTTACTACACAAATATATGATCTTTGCATACGTGACGCTGTATGGAAAATTTGTGTTCTACAGGTAACAGTATAATTTTTTCTTGTTTAAAACGAATAACTTATACTGGCCTTGTGTATGTAAGTAGCTAAAAGAATAATTGAAAGGAAATTGCTTAAGGCTTACCACCGCCATGAAAATTATTTATTTATGCAAATAGCAAATAGAATAAAGACCTATTATTCTATATAACAGCTGTTATGAATGCTGATGGGTATACGAAATTACGCCCCAGCTGAATACAACTTGTTACTTCTTTTACGCTATACCGTTTATGGGGACGTATTTAAAATCTGCCTACATGATTTTTGGTCTTTTATCATGAAATTGAAGCAATAGTCGTTCCTGCCTAACCATAATGTTTTTATTTATTTTTTTTATAACTGTCTTCACTAACATGAAAGCATTTCTATAGGGAGGAATCGAAAATATGGTCCCACCCAAACCATTTTCAATATCGTTTCAATGCTTGCGAGGCAAAAAACGAAGAGTTTTCTGTGGCATATTGTGACTGACGATGAAAAGAGTGTCCACTGCGGCAATCCCCAGCGCAAGAATTCATGAGTTAGTCGAGGAAAGCCGTCGACATAGCCAGCGATGCGGAATATTCATGGCTACAAAGTTTTCTTGGTAAAACCGAATGAAGCTGTTACTGCAGATGTCTACCAACGTCAATTGAACAAACTGAACCATGTATTCTTGCAAAAAAGACCAACGATAGCGGTTAACAGACGCAAAGTCATCATGCATGCCAGTCCTTGGCCACACATTGTAACAGCTATCAAGGATACACTGTTGCAGCGCGTAAGTTCTGCGGAAGTTCTGCCGCGCTCAGCGTACTCACCAGACACAGCTCCTCTGGGACAAATTATGGAAAATATATCGATTAACATATATTGCACTAGTTTTTCTCAATAAATGTCCATATTAGTGGCACATCAGTGATAAGAAGCAATCTGCTTGCTAGTCTAGCAGCGATTCTGTTTTCAATAATCTCTTATGTCAGGTATCGTGAGTACATTGAAAACTATATTCATAAAGTGTGCGTTTTTTCTAAGGAACACATGCAACATCACTGAAATTGCGGCAAGCTTTAAGCCTGCAGATGTCTGAAATAACTCTAACTTAGCTTGAATAATTATCTGCTTGGCAACGAATCTGAAATGGTGCAGTTTACCAAAGATTCAAGTTTCAATCGATTTTCTAAAAATAAAGATGCTTCTTTTCGATATAATGTGATGGCTTAGAAAAAATTAAAAATTGTGTTTAGCATTTATTTTGAAGACTTTGCAATGTTAGTGCTACGCACCATTTTTTCAGATGTGAATTATTTTTTTTTTCTCGAAGACAAATTATTTTTTCCACGCGACCTGACGACATTTCACACTAAAATTTAGAAATATTATAAAAAGATTTTATTCATCATATATTCGCTAGCCATCATTTTACCCATATTTCGCGAAATGTAGAAACTTAGGGATATTTTCAAAGGAAATGGTGGGGGCAATAACAATGAGACAAAGAATTTTGGATTTATATTTTTGACATTTCAATATTAGAGTTACTGTTCCCCTTTTTATGCCATAGAACAAAATAGATGGGAGATACTCTTGCATAAAATCCATTTATTTCTTAGACCTGCATAAAATTTTCGACGAATTGGCCAATAGAGTTTTTCGATTTTTAAATCAAGTTGCTGCTTTACCTTTTATATGACTAAAGGGTAACATGTTAACTAAGATATATATATTATGCAGCCGCATTGTGGTTATATAATTATTAAACAAGTAAGAAAGTTATATTCGGCGGGGGCCGCATCTCGCTCGCCCACCACTATGCTATTCGCATTCTACTTTCCAAGTTGTTTTATTTAATACCCATATCACTATTATTCAGAAAAATTAGCCAAGGTGTCTACCATATTCATTTTAAAGACATTTTACACAGTTGTTTCTAGAGAAGTATTATTGCCATTCAAAAGAAAAGAAAGATAAGACCCTCATTTAGCGTAAACGTAATATAAGTAGATTTTTCAGGAATCACAATCGCATCTCTTTCAAACTGACTTAGATAACATGTTTGCATGGCGCTCACTAAGAAGATTTCACTCTCAAGAAGGACTTCATGCACTACTGATTATTTCATCGATTCACGGGTTTGGGGGATCAGCAAGTTGAGCTGTCTTAAAATAAACCTAGGTCGACGCATGTTTTTTTTAGACGAAGGCTGCTGAGTGGACTCATCTTGTCATAATGTTTGCAAGCCCTAAACGAAAGCTTCAAAGAAGCTATGCAGTGTACATATTCTTGAGCAGCACGAAATTCTAAATTGATTAAGCCATGTCTGTCTGTCCGTGTGAAATGTGTTGGTTGACATTCTCCTCCTCGCAAAAAAGAAGATATCAAATTCAAATTTTCTAGAAATATTAGAAGGTTTTGCTTGCGGATTAGTATTGAAAATGCGTCAATAAAACTACCCGCAAATTATAAAAGATAGAAGGCTGAAATTTTTCACAAAAACTCTGCTATTTATGTGCAAATATGGAAACAATCGGCCATATCCACACAATGTTACAAATGATTAAATTTTCCTTTTCACTTTTTTGAGGTTTTATCCCTATTAGTTATATCGTAAACAAGACAGAATGTTTGAAAGTGTTTTGTACATTCTTCAAAAGAAGGCATATTATCTGCGTAAAGATGCGTTAATTCTAAAATAAAAATGGTGAAGACCACGACCTGGTGCATTAATTTTTTCATAAAAATTTTAGCGATAATGGTATCAAATAAAAGAACTTGGAGAGTAGAAGATGACAAGAGAAATGTATTAGCTCTAAATTAATTACGGTGGGGATCGCGAGGTGGTGCATTCATTTTTTCGTTGCGATACCGATGACATGGATATCACATAAAATGATTTGGCGAGTAGAATGCGACAAGCTAAGTGTGTTAATTCTTAATCAGTTGTGGTGGAGGTCAGAACATGGCGGATAAATTTTTTCTCAAGAATAGTGTCCATACGGGTACCAAGAGGAAAGGCTTGGAATGTACACTGCGAAAAACTAAACGTGTTACTTCTAAATTAATTATGGTCCACGTCACGACGTAATAGATTAATTTTTCTTAACCATACCTTCTTAACCTTTGAATGAAGTAAAAGTTCAAGGATAAATTTTATCCCATTAACTTTTTTATAATAATATATGATGGGATGGGGCATTAAAGATTGTAATGGTAGCGAGTATGCGATATTCGGCTCGCCGAATATAAATTTCAGACTTGTTTTATATTTTCTTTATTTTTCTTTAAATATTTGTAACAATTATAAATAATACTTATCATAGCATTTATTTCTAAGAGCCAATTGAATTCGTCTGTTAATTTATTTTACAATTTCATGTGTAAAACAATAAAAAAACCAAAGGGCAAATCGCAGTGCGGTGTTTGGTTGTAGCTATAGTGAATGTTCAATCGATAAAGAAATAAGACTTACCGACTGGGGATACATCCACTAATCTGCAACCATCTTCACACCTCTTTTTCTTTTATCACTTCGTTCAGACTGTCTTTGCATTGCACGGGTAAAGGACATCATCCTCTGAGTTATGATAACTTAAAAAAAAGCGATATTATATTGAGATAAATTAGTAGAGGATATATTTATGGAATCTCTAGCTGAAAGAAGGATTTATGTGTTACCAGCGTACGTTGTTGTCGATATGCTGTCAACCGTCGGAACATCTGGAGTGAAACATAGCATAGAATATTTAAGTTAGAACAATAGGGCATTCCATCTTCAATATGTATGCATTGGATCTATTATTTGCAACTTCAGAATAGAAGTGCCTGTTTGTAAATAAGAATTAAGTAGCAAATACATAGTAATTAGAAGACCTTATTTAAGTAGCCAATCGAAGGCTTTTTTCAAATCTAGGATTACACCACCACAATAATTTTTAGTTTCAGTGACTTCTCTAACATACGAAACAACACGATGCCATTGCTCAATGAAACCATATTTGTTCCTGACAAGTCCTGACAACTGATGATGAGGAGTAGTAGGTGTTTGCTCGAAAACTTCTCGGGAGTTTTCTCGAGAACGGCGATCTTCGATATTTTGTCAAATAGTTTAGAAAAAGTAATCAGTAAAAGAAACGTAGATAATAGCATTTTGTGGCTTATTAGGTTTAGCTACCATAATTACTTCGGCGCTTTCCTATTGAGTTAGGGAATGATTCAATCTTAATATATTGTTAAAAATTAATGTTAAAAAGACGAAAGCCTTACAAGGTAAAGATTTAATAGTATTGCACTTATACATTCATAATTAGGGAGTTAGTTTGCTCGTCTCTTCTTTGACTTCGGGGTAAAATGTATGCCTGATAAGCCAAGCCAATGGACGTTTCTACCTTCAAAGACCACTAGAGGTTATTAGGTTGGAATGTTTCTTTTAGATAATGAACAAAATTTTCGTTTTTCTCTACATCATTTCTGTCCCTTAAAGGAATAATTCGCCTCTAAGTTGACTTTCCACAAGTAACGTTCATCAGACATGCCCCCATTGATGTTGATTAAGAAATTGGACCAATTAGAATGAATCTTTTTATACTCACCATTGTTAGATGGAGGAAGCTTTAGAGACCCTATAAGGTATATATGTATTTTTTGTGTTATATTGTAAGTATTTATTTTTTTATATCAGCGTGAAATTCTGAGTTGATTTAGCCATGTCTGTCCGTCTGACCTTCTCTGTGTCTGACTGTGGGTGGCGTGTGTTGTTGGCCCTCTCCTGGTCGCAAAAATGCAGACATCGACCTCAAATTTAGCAAAAACATTGGAAGTTGCCGCACGCAGGTTAGCATTGACAATGGGCTAAATCGGTGGGAGCGGAAGTGCAGTGGACTGTAAACTGAACGCAACTCCGTTTTTTTTAACAAAAATTTTTGGAATTTTGCTCATCATTTGGAAATTATAAAAGTTAGTTGGCTGAAATTTCCCGCATTTACTTTACGAAGCGCTTTACTCCTTATGTGCAAAAATGGAAAACATCCGCCACGCCCACACAAACTTGCAATTGATTACTTTTCCACTTTTTTGAGGTTTTATGCGTATTTATTATAACCCAAACAAGACCGAATGTTTAAAACTATTTTGTAGATTCCTTAAATGAAGGTATATTATCCGATAGACAACGCGATTAATTTTTTCTGAATAATGGTGATATGGAGAGTAGAATGCCGAATATAATTTTCTTACTTGTTTCTGTTTAATGTGGTAGATGTGAAATATAATTTTTTTGTCATACAACTAGCTTAGTACTCTTCTCTTATTTCATCAATATATTAATCTGACTGCCATTTATAGTTATCTCATTAATCTGTATTAGCATCAATAACAGTTGAAAGAGTAGAGATAGAATTATCTATTAGCATTGTCTATTACGTAACTACTGGGGCATAACTTAGAATATTTTTTACAGCCGTTAGTGAAAATAATGTAATCCTTGTAATCCTTGAAGATGAATTATTTTATACAAAATTTTGATTATTTTTAATTTGTTTAATAAAGATAGAAAAGAAAGAGATGCTGAGTCATTCTGACTATAGTGGATTTTGGAATATAGATTAGCAGAAATACGCAGCAGTATTCTCATCGTGCACCATAAAGGAGAATCTGCCATTTGAAATGAACACAGCACATTCGATATGTAATGCTGATAAGTAATAAAGAAATCGTTTTAAGTCGGCGACAATTTTTTGCTTTTGCACAATTAATTTTTTTTTGTTGAAGACCTTGTCATACTTCGCCTCATTTCGTCATATTAGGATTTATTGCCACATCAGGATTTGGTTTCATAAGAACTCTTATACAAAGTGGAATGAGAAAAATTAGATCTTTGCGATCCAAACTTAGTGCAATTCGTGTCTATGCCAAGTTACTAGTATGAACAAGTTTTCATTGTAAAAGGTTTAAAAGTTTTTGTTAAAAAATTTTAAAAGTCAGCAAAGTTTTTCCATATAACCACTTTTTCGAAGCAACACGTTACATGGGAAGAGGTCGTAAGAATACGACTTAATGCATTGTCAATAAGTTGCCTGCTTGCACCGAAGCACATCAGTATATGTCCTTCAAATATGTCAAAGATTTGCAATGTGGATGTTTAACACAAAATTGCATGGAGAGACACCAGAAACGCAGCAAGCTATGTCGACAAGAATTGTTTTCATAAAACTTGATAGTTGCTATAATTTCACTAGCTTTTAGATCGGTATAGCTTTTATAAGTCTCTTAGTTGTCGCATCGGAAACAACCCCAGTTTGATATGTGAAAGTAAACTTTGCGCATATATGTAGGAAGAGAAACAAGTGATAGCGGCAACTGGTTATTTATTACGAAGGCATAAATCATTATTTGCACAGAGGTTTTCAGACACATTTTTACTAACATAGCACTTGCACATACAACAGCAATGCCACCTACCATTTTCCCCAGTTGCGGCCGCCCGGAGGATAACATCCGTTTAGAAGTGTCACAAAGTAAAGATAAAGATTGAGACGAAATGATGAGGTGATTTCGAAAACTGAAGCACATTCTGAGGATCTTCGAAAATCCGGCCTTGAAAAAGGATCGGTGCAGGAAAACATTAGAGGTAGTTTATTATTCTTGAAGAGGGCTAGTTTACTTAAGGAAGTCCAATCTTTCAAAAAATTTTGGTTTTTTTATTTAGTGCCGAATTGTATTAATACTAGCCTCATCTAATTACTTCGATTGCGAAAGGCAGTTTCGATAATATTTTCAACACTGTTATATAAGCAGTCGTCATGTTTTTCTAAATTGTGTAATCTTATCTAATTCATTTTATCATTTCCTTCGTAGCATCGTAATTTTCAGAATTAATATTGGAAACTTAATTTAAAATCGAATTCCAAAAATCTCTTCGGCTTTAGACGGAAGCGCTAATTCCAATCAAAAGACTTTGATAGTAATTTCGTTCACAACAGCAAAAAAATCGACTAGAACGTCGTCCGTAATCAAAGATTTCAGGATAATTTCAACAATGCTTTAAAGACTGATATTGGTATGGATGTGGAATATACCGTCAAACCACAAAATTCAAATCTGAACTCACAATCTGCAGACAGACTTACTGTAAAAAGGCAAAGAATTTAGGTCAAGTGAATATAATGTTTTTTGTTTTATGCAGTGTCTAAACTTATCGTTACATGTTGTTTATTCATAATTATTAATAGCTTGCTTGGTTAACAAGCCCAAACAAAATCAACATGGAAGCATGCAACGTTAATTAAGCTATCGTATAAGCGTGCAACGCGTTGTATTATAAAAACATGAAAAAATATTCCTCTCAATACATCTCGAAGATAATATTGCAACGGCACATAAAAGAAATGAAACTAATTT
The DNA here is from genome assembly GCF_014805625.2 of Glossina fuscipes. Lineage (NCBI taxonomy): Eukaryota > Metazoa > Arthropoda > Insecta > Diptera > Glossinidae > Glossina > Glossina fuscipes. Next base: position 76,981 of record NW_023998639.1, on the reverse strand, counting down.
TTATTACAACTATTATCTGCATACTGCGAATGCTGTGGTGGAAACCAATTTGGGCCATAGTGAATCCAAACAACGAAACAGCTAACATTGTCGTATATTTGCGAAAGCCAAATGATATGGGCCCGCGCAGTTGGATCGCTGGTGTCAATTGCTTAGAAGCGTTCTCGGAGCTATACTTCCAAAGACGAGAACAGCTGACTCGGTCTTTGAATGTTGTATCCGTTCAGGCGTATAACTTAACGACTCCAGCTGCTCAAATACAGTTAGGTTACTTGAAACAATTAAACGAATTCATTGGGCAAAATTATACGCATCGCAAATATTATCAATTGCGCGTGATCTCGGACGGTGAAGCGTACAACGGGAGCTATCTTAATCGGCAGGGATTGGTGTTAGCTGACTATTATGTAATTGTTTTAGATAACGTTACGCGTTTGTCGAATTTACTGCGCCGCCATATGCTCCAATCGATATCGTGGAATCCTGGAGCGAAATTTTTAGTATTGTATCACAACGCAAATGACCGCAATCGGACAGAAGAAACAGCTATGGAAATATTTACGGAAATGCAAAGAATATTTGTTACTCGTGTTGCTTTGCTGTATGCTACATCTGCTACCAAATATTCTTTAATTGCCCTACGTTATTACCACGAATCGAATTGCCGGGAATTAACAGCTCTGCCTTTCGGTCAATGCAATGATGGGAAACTCAACCCTGGAGCTGCTGCTATGAAACCGATGTTACATAAATATTTTAACGCTTTTAACGCAAAAAATTGCACATTCCATTTATGTGCGTCGGTTTTGGCTCCTTACGTCGAGTCGGACTGTATTGAAGGGATCGAAATGAAATTGATTGGATTCCTAAAAGACCGGCTGAAATTTAAAGTAAAATTTTTAGTTTTTGTGCAATTTTTTTATTATTTCGTATATTTTTCAGCTTAACCAGACCTGCTCTTATGACAGTCGTGGCGTAGAAGACGATTTCGGTGAATTTAGTGGCTTGTTGGGTAAACTGGATAAAAAGTCCTGTGATTTCATCATTGGCGGTTTTTATCCAGACAACGATGTGAATGAAAAATTTTGGGTTACCGACTGCTATTTGCAAGATCGCTATACTTGGTTTGTTAAGCTGGCGAATGCGCGACCAATTTGGTTGGCATTGTGCTCGATATTCGATACTTCGACCTGGTTAAGTCTACTAGGAATGTTATTTATATCATGGATGTTTTGGTACATATTCGTGATTCTGTTGCCTGAACCGAGAAAATCTAAGGATTTTTCTTTAACTGGAATTAACAATTTGGCTGTGGTTATCTGTGTTTCTGTGAACGAAAGACCATTTTGCCATGCTTCTCGAATGTTTTTTCTCGCATTAACTTTATATGGTCTGAATGTCAGTACGACTTACGCATCAAAATTGATTTCGGTTTTAACCGATCCGGGTTTAATGCATCAGATTGACAGTTTGCACGAAGTAGTAGCAGCAGGAATACCATTTGGTGAGTAAAGAGATACAAAAACAGATCGAGTTGATGATATTAGATCATAAATTAAAATATGTCGTTTACAGGTGGCTCCGAAGAATCACGGGATTGGTTTGAAAATGAAGAGGATCAATGGATCTTTGATGATTACAACGATTCTTTAGATTTTCAACCAACTTCTACTAACTTGGAAGCTGTTAGAATAGGTGAACGTGTCATTCTGAGTAGTCGCATGTATATGCTACAGAATAAAATTGTCGATGATCTTTATGCCTTCCAGCAAAATGTATTTTCCAGCCCGGTGCAGATGATTATGAAACCAGGTTTTCCGTTTCTCTTTGAATTTAATTTGTTAATACGACGTATGCGAGATTTCGGAATTTTAGACAAAATTAATGACGATTTTCGCTACAACAACACTTATTTGAATCGCATTCAAAGGATGCGACCCGACTTTACAGGTGTGAAAATATAGAACAGAAGTGATTTGATAATTTATTTTAACCTTTGGGTGCAGAAAAGGCCATCGTTTTGACAGAAGAGCATTTGGAAGGTCCATTTCTCCTTTTGATAATTGGCATAAGCACTAGTATGGTTTTCTTCCTGCTTGAACTACTCACATTTTATGTATTCCAACCAATGCGGCGAAACTGTGACATAAAATCGAAACAGAATCATATCTTGAAAAAAACGAACCAAAAGCAACCAAAGCACAAGTAAAAACATTATAGTCGGGCAAGTCCGACCATTGAATACTTATAATAAATACTGTACCTAACACAACTATTTATTCATTTTCGTCACTAAAAATTGTATTTTGTTTCCATGTAAAAAAATACTTTTCACGAAACCATTATGTAGCAGACACGGTCGAAAATATGAACTCACGTGGTCCAAATTGAATATTCTTGTTAAAGATTTTATTATTCTTTCCTTGTTTCCATCACAAAATAGTACATATTGGACTTTGCTGTGATGCGATCCAATACATTTTCAATAGCATTTGTCCTTGGGCGGAAGCACATCACTAAACGAAACTATGCCGAAGTGTTCTTAAAATTGCGAACTCTCAGTGCAATACAAAATACATTGGAGGAAATCAGACAGGCAGACAGGCTTACTTTGCCAGTGCGAAAAGGGTCTATCCTAATATGCACTGTATGCACAGAGTATAAAACATAAGAAATTTAAGTATGGCTTTAGGCCAGTCTTTTATACCCGCCCATTTCACAAAACTAAATTTTTTCCATCTGCAATCTCCGAATTAAAAATTGTTCAAGTCGCAAAGAGGAAAATACCGATTTCAAATTGTGGAAACACATTTGTTGCAGTGCAACATACATTCATATGTTTCTAATTTTAGAAATTGTGTTCGGCATGATATAGAACATTAAAGAGTTTAGGAGTAAAGATTCTCCTTTGCAAATTAGACATTAATAAATTATTATTAATATTGTAACAGTAAGGTAGCGGAAAAAATATAAAAGAAAACCTAATAAACTAAAAAAGGAAAATAGGAAAAAGAGAAATACGCAGCACTACTTACAATAGTTCGTTGATGTGAGAGTATCTGTGAGCTTTAAGGTTTTGTTCTAAAATTTAATCTTAAAATTCTGTTAGAAACGAGTATGAAACAAGGAAGTGCTTGGAAATGCCATCAGCAGCAAAAATGCCAAAACCAAGGTTCGCAGTGTCATCAGTAAAAATGGAAAGTATGGATTCACTAGATAGTAGAATATGCGTAGTAAAAATATTATATGGTATAGGTGATAGACAAGATTCTTGTGCACAACCTACATCAATTATAATGGAACGAAAACTGGACGATCCGAAATAAACGTTAAAGTGTCCATCTTTCAAAAGGCTTTGTGTGATTTTAACGATTCCGAAAGAAAAATACTGACGAAGCATTTTAGAAATGAATACATCGTGGCAAATTGAAGTAGCTTTGATCTCGAGCAAAACCGTTCCAATAGAACTTCCGGAATTAAAGTTGGATTTAACAAAATGATGAATTTGAAGAAGTAGTTGTATAGTGTTATGTTCCTTTCAGAATCCGAACTATTGCGAAGAAAAGATGTTATAGGTTTCTCTTCAGTGATTTTTTCCAATATTGTACTAATTGATGAAAGCGGGCTTACCGGTTTGTCGACTACATTTTTAGGTAACTGCTTTAAGCATTAGTTATTAATTCCATGGAGACCAGGTGACTGCTCAATAACACCAGTAACTTCATTAGTGGTAGCAATGTCGCTAGGGACGTCAGAGTAATGAAGATTGAGACTACCGGCCGAAAATATTACATTTTTCTCCTTTAGAACTATACAAGTTATTGTTTGGTTGTATGTTCCACAATGAACTTGAACTTTTCTTCAGGGCGGAAAGCATACAATTCCAAGATAAATTTCAATAAATTAAAATTTCTTTAAAATTTGCTTGTTAAAGGTTTTTATTTGAATGTGGTTGTCATTTCCAAGACGGTTCCAGTTCAATTTTCTTTGAGCCAGGCAATTTTAGAGGAGAATGAATCATGAAAGTTAGATGTTAACCATGTCTCAGATACCACGCAAACATGCATATTATGATTAAGTAAGAATCGGAATAGTTCGCGAAGGTCGTGGGCATCCCAGGTCTTAATATTGATATCTTCTGTCATTAATATGGGAGAGTGGTGATGTCTCACATAATTTAGAAGCAAGACTTAGAAATCTTTCTAACAATAGAGGAAAATACAAGTCATCATCGAAATCAGTTATGGTATACAATCGTGAAAATTAGCTATATTTCGAAATACGTCGACAAGCATACACCAAGGCATCTCGGGCAATATTAGTATACCATCGTGTTTAGGAATAGAAATTTGTGAGCATGCCTGGAAGTATGATAGCGCCAGAGAACAAATCAAATCAACTGTTCCAATTCCGCTTGTATTAGGAACCAATATTGGCAGGAGAGAATAGTCGCCCCAAAGCCAAACAATTCTAATAACTGCACCTGTAGAACTGAGACTTATAATAGACGTGTAGAGTTACGGTTGTGAAAGTTTAGATGTTTAGAGCTACGGTATAAAGTTTAACGTAAATACTGCCGGCAACGAGTAGAAGTGATGTGAACAATAAGAAAATAGTTTGGCGCAAATGTTAGCCGCAGACGAAAAAAGGTGATAACGTACAGTACGACAAATGTTTCAACACATTCCATGTCTTGTGTACGAATCTTGATAAACGGCAATACAACCATCTACTGGATAACACAGATGAAGAGTTTCTTTACCAAATGTGCGGTGGCAGTGGAGCGAAGTTTCAAGGCGAATTAAATGTAATAAAAACACAAAAATAAATTAAATCCGCTTGATGCAAAAATGATGCAGGGCATCTATTGATCACGATCAGCCTAAACCGCCAAAGTGGAATAAAAAATTCTCCCCTCTGTTCAGCTTTATTTGCCTCCTTGAAGGCCAAGTTTCACGCACGCATGTAGTTCCACCTATTTTTTAGTCAACGCAAAACCTGTAGTTTTCCACTTTTAATTAAACTGTTACGAAAGCTACATCTGTGTCAGGACTTGCACAGGATCAAGCAAAGGTGACGTCGGTTAACTAAAAGACGGGTTGGCATCTTACAATTATCAGACTTTACGCTTCAATTTATATCGCCAGCTAAAATTACGCTTTCTGCTGCAAGGATTGAAACCATTTTAAAGAAACCATTGCGACCAAAAGAGATTTTAATAAAAAAATTTTACCTTATTTACAGACTTCGAAACTCTGCAAGTTTACACTCTATAGCTCGGATTACTTCCGTAAATTTTGTGAGCATAGAATTTTCGAATTTGGCTTTCACAGAAACCTGGCTAAAGGCTGATCTACATTGATCAGAATATTCCTCCACCAACTTCCACAATTTTAAAAGGGGTAGATTATATCGCACTAAAAATGATGTTCTAAATGTCACTGTAGTTGCATCTTCGTCCTACATAAAATATAGTTTCCAACTTCCGCTTATGTTTAACTCTATAAACATTTATTTTTAGCTTGTTCCTACATTTGCGGGCGTTTCACCCTATATACTCTTATTTGCGATGTCGTTAAAGCGACATTGATAGTATCATAATGATAGGTAATTGTAATGTCTTAGTTATTATTCAGCCTATTTGATTCTTAACACGACATTTGGGAGAGTTGGTTTGTCTGTCGCTGATAAGTTCTTGATTTAAAATTTCTTCATTATAATCATAACTATAATGAAAGATTCTGGAATTTCTGAAATTGTTGCAAGTCCACGTCCGCCTTTGAACTTATTTTACTAACATGCAAGCAAGCGAGTAAGGATGCTAGCTTAGTGTACCACCCTCCTGGGTACGGCTCTTCGGTGGGCATCGTGGTGGTTGTGATTTCTATCGTTCCTAGAGCAAATAATTAGAGGTAATAATAGGCCTCGACACTCCCCAGAGTGGATTTATTGAGCCATCCACAATAAAATATCTGGTTTCTCCAGTGTAGTGTAGGCGCTAGCTTATAAGGATTGTCCAACTCTCTGGAGGGCGCCCGTTACGCAAAACCAACTCGTGTGTCATCGCGCACCGTGGGCTTAAGCCGATAAGGTAGTGTACCCACCTTAAACTAACAAAGTTGCTTCAAATCCACAACATCCCATTAAAAAACAATATTTTATTTCCTAAATTCAAACATTAATACCCTCGTAGTAAAGTGCATTAAACCTCCTCCATTCGAAGTATTTCCTCACCGTGCTTTTTAAATACTACACAGTACACTACAGTGCATCTAAATTCTATAATAATAATAAGAAAAAACAATTTTTCACACAATATAGGAAAAGTAGTTCTACGTAAGACTGCCTTCAATAGTTTATTGCTACGTATAGAGTTATTGCAGACAATTGCGATAAGTAAAATTTTTAAACCTTTCGCTTAATTTTGCATCGGGGGCGTGAAGATTCTAATATGCCATTTCTGTACTCGCGAAATCAACTTTTTTGAAAAGTTCTTCTGCATATAAATATTTCACATATTATTATACTTTTAAAGATTTAATTACGTAAAAGGCTTACGTGAGTTTAGTAATACTAATATTGAACATTCCTCTGTTATATGGTTTTCTCTCTACGGATGTTATGTTGACTAAATAGAATCTATTCAGAAAGAATTCTTGCTCTTTACAACTTTAAGCGGAAAGGATAGCTTCAGTTTTGTTATTTTTTAATATTTGTCAAAAATAATTTCTTAAATATATAACTTAAATATATAGCTTAATAACTCCCTCGAATATTATTATTCAACTAACTTTTCCCATACAAGATAAATTATTTTAAAAAAACCCTTTTTGTATCGTTGCCGTGGTATCATCCTAAAGCCTCCATCCTCCACACTTTAGATGTCATATGCGTAAATTTCAACACTCCCTTCAATGCGTACGGTTTTCGATTGTCAAGTAATTTTCACGTTTTGATTAACTAATAAATTATGTAAATTCCAAGCACTAGATTTACAAATTGGACAAATTAAGAAAAAGGAGAGGGAAGTAACTATATGCAACCTTCCAATACCGACTCGAGGACATTCTTATTTGAAGACATCCAACTCATTTATTTTATATTACTTCCCTATTTGAACCCTTTGAACAGCGATGCTACAAACACCAAGAAATATTTTGAATGAATAGAGAGCGATGTTCATAAAAGACGTCTGCCGAGATAGAATGCTTGAAAATAGTATTTGTGTTAGCGGTACGAGTTAATGGCTTCTAAGGAAGCTGTATTGTGAAATCTGAGGACTTGAAATTGCTTTTGAAAAGTTCTCTACTTACTTTTAGAAACGGGTCAATTATTTTCTTGCCTGAATGTATGTTATCGAACAAACATGGATGCCCATAATCCAACCAACTAAACAAAAACAGCGTACTCGGAAAATATTTAAAGTATTGACAGATATCATGATATAGGTGATGTATAATTCCCTAAAAGAGCTTGCCTGTATACTGTAAATTTTGATGAAGTTGAAGATAGCATTTGTACTTAATTATATGAACGAAAGCCATAGGGAGAATTCCAAAAGTTTCTATGTGGAAAATTTTTGAATTGCAATTAACTCGGAAAGTTTGAAGACTTTGTTGCTCTTCTGAGCTTATGGCAGTAAGAATCCAAATGAATAGAGTTAACAAACCGATGCGAAGAGAATGAAACGTACAGTTGTTTTCTTAAAATCATTAAAAGCATTAAAAAAAAATAGAGCAACGAGTTATTTCTTGCTAGAAAAAAGAGAGTCTGTTAATGTTGGTCTCAGCTTCTAGTTAGTATTAAAAGATAATGCGGTGTGAAAAATACATTATTCAGTTCGATTTAGGTTTAATATTTAATAGGTTATGGTCTTTGAACATGAGCGGCGCATATAACCATGGCAGTCAACCTTCGAATAAATTAATATTCAGGTATGACAACGAAATTAGATTTTTGTTAGTCTACCTAATATCATCTGGCCTGTAATCAATCGTAATATGTACATGATAAGATTCCAGCCAAATAGCATATTGGAGCAATTCAAGCAATTCGAGCTTTTTATAAATAACTAGATAACTTTCAAAACGGCTGCATAGCTCTAACAATTGTCATCCTTTTTATTTCAGCTTTTATTTATTTATTTATTTATTCCGCTTATACAAAAAACTCAACTAAAAATTTTGACAGTCGAGTTCAAATGACTCTTAAAGTAAATCTTAAATTAATTAATATTAAAAACTTAGAAGAAAATAAAAAAAGCAAGCACACAACTAGCATAGAGCCACACCCACAATCGGTATAGGACCAAATTGCGAATGAACCCCTAAGCCATCGCAAACATGCATAAGCTTGGCAACCGATAATTGTTAAAAATAATTCATTTTCGACTCATCGCGACGTTTTAAGGTTAAGAGTTAGAATAAGTAGGACATAGGCGCATTACAATGTTGCTTTAATAGACTTTAAAGAGTCCGATAATGAGAATAAGTGATAGACATCATTTAGGTTTTTGCAAACAACTCTGAGCGGGTTAAATAGCTCATAATTATATTTACATTGACTAATTATATTTACGTTGAGCCAGGTAAAGTGCCTAGAGAAGCAGTTGGGGACATTAAAGCTTATTTCACCAAGTGATGCAAGTGAGTCAATAGCACCATTTATTACTTTGATTACGAAGGAAACGCCAAGAACAAATCTACGTTTCTCGAGAGACGGTAAGAACAACAAAAGCAACCTATTTTCACAGGGGGGAGAGAGGCAATCGGATCCTAACCCAAATTTCTAAGGGCAAACAGCAAGACTTGCTTCTGAACAGATTTAATTGAATCTACACGGCACTTACATGAAGGAGGCCACACAACAGAAGCATACTCAAGTATTGGTCTAACCAAACACATGTACAGCCTTTTAGTAATGTAAGGATCATCAAGCTCTTTGGACCACCTCTTTAAAAAACCAAGTTTTGCTTAACGAGAGCTCAATGTGCAAGTTAAAACGCAATCTATGGTCAAATCTGTGAACGTATCGACGCCCTTTTAACTTATGCGAATCAATGAAATACTGAGTAATGAATGACTTTCTTGTTGAGAAAGTGATCTTCTTACATTTATTTAGACTCAGTTTCAGAAGATTCAAAGAGCACCATGCAACCAAATTATTCAAGTCACTTTAAAGGTGATGTGATTGCGATTCTACAGAGAAGGAAGAAAACAGTTTCGCATCATCAGCGTACATTAAGATCTGACTGGAATTAATCACCGATGGGACCTAGGTGGCTATCTTGAGGCATGCGAGACGTCACGGGGAATTCATCCGAGGTAATGAGTTTAAACAAAACCCTGAATTATCTACCGTGCAGATAAGAGCTTAACCATTCCACTAAGAAGAAAGGTAAGCCAGAGGCTTGGAATTTAAAGATAAGTAACTTATGGTTAACCAAATCAAATGCTTTGCTAAAGTCAGTGTACATGACGTCAGTGCGAGAGCCACTAGAAAAAGCCTTGAAAACATGAGAAGTAAACTCTAACAGATGGTGACCGTAGATCTTCCCTTTCGAAAACCATGTTGGAGAGGAAAAATATACGATTTCATGGAAAAGGCTATATGCTGAGCCACAATTCGCTCGAACAGTTTAGGCCAGACACTCAACTTGGCAATGCCTCTGTAGTTCTCTACAAGTTGCCTACTCCCAAGTTTGTGAATAGGAATAAGGAAACAAGTCTTCCAACACAAAGGGAAAACCCCTAGATTCAAGAACTTGTTAAAAATCTTTGAAATAACTCGGCATAAGTCGACAACACAAGATTTAATGAATTCCTTCAAATCCGGGCGCACTATATTTTATAGATCTCAACCCTTCAAAAACGTCGTTTTCAGAAATAACCAAATTAGGAATTGAGACCAAATTAGTAATCGGATATGGATCGTTTACAATCGATCATTTCTGAAAACCTCAAACGAATTATGGAGAAGTTCCGACGAATGTATATCAGGCTTTGACCAAGTTTCAGTGAAGACCAAATTGGAAAACTCCGTGCTCATTGAATTTAGGAGAGTAGATCGAATTTTTGTATTTAGGGCCCTAACATTTTGATAAATGAAAAAAAATGAGCTTGAAAAAACATTTAGTTTTTTGAAGGCGACAAGACTATTGCTTTGGTATTACGGGGACAATCTCGAGGGATAAATTCCTTAATTAGGGATCCTACTGGCCACAGTGGTTGGTTTAACAACATATCACTGTTTTCGATGGGAACTAATATTTTAAAACAGGAGATTGCTCTAGATTGAGACGGGGCCAATTTAAAAATACTAACCCGCTTTAGATTGACTGAAGGGACTTTCACCGCCAGATAACTTTTTATGTTATCCACACATGTATCGGGTGCCAGTTTTGACACAAATATTGCTTTTCTAGGAGGAACTGCCGTCAAGCAAAAGTCATTACAGCTAGGAGCAGTAGGGTGCGACTGGCGAGTTTTGAGTTGGGGAGAATATGGATGGGGTTACCAATGGAGCAGCTTGTGCGACATGTCCAGTTTGGTGACCAGCGTTCACACTCGAACAGCCGCGGGGGAGGATGATTTATATTGCTCTTTATTAGTTTTAGGCGATGACGCCTGAGTTGAGTGAGTGACGCCACTATGAGGCGATATTCTTGCCACTTCAGCATAGCTTAAACCAGAAGGACTTGACGGCTTATTTATAACCTTTTTGTTACAGACCGACTCAGCCGTATCAGAAACGCTGACGTTTTTCGAGGACATTATGAAAGCGCTAACTTGTACCAACGAATCGGACTTAGGACGAATTAGAGGTGACGTACCAAACGCTACGCTACGAGTTGCGATCTTACTAGCTTGGGAAGAAGAGGAGTGGTCAATAAAACGACACTCGTCAAACCTAGTCTTAATGATCTGAAGCTTTTCCAACAAGGAGCCGAGATTTTTACTCAATTCAGAGAAATTATTTCTCGTCTCCGTGAACAATTTGTAGAAGTCTATGTCCCGCCTCCTACAGTCAGGACATGACCATCGCAATCCCTTCGAGGGGTCAACGACTGCATTAGCAGCCCAACCGATAATACCGGCACACTTTGCATGGCCAAAGCCATCGAAGCGTAAAGAAATAATACTTCTTTTACTTTGAATTCGCTCACTTTCTTCTCAAAGTGTATTATAAATTCACACACTATAAGGCAAAATAGCTACGAAATCCAACAAGAAATTAAATTATCAATTGCCGAAACAATATATAGACGTCTATACCGCGCAACAGAGTTTTCAAACCAAAAATTAAACAAAATTTTACAATATATTTAAACTAAATGTTTGAAATGAAATGCTTACGGATATTCCCGATAATGTACGATATCTTATGATTCTTAAAAATTACAATAAGTTAATTTAAACATTAAGGATACATTATTAATGCATATACAACCTATTCTTTCAAATACGCTTCAATCATTCAAATGTTAATATTTCTAAAATTGTCTGCTTGTTTATTTATTTAGAATTAAACTGAATTAAATAACACTTAAGATCAATCAAAGCCTTAAGAAGAAAAAAAATTTATTGATAACCAGAAGAAATCGCAAAGCCTAAACACGACAAATTTTAAGCAGCGTCATATAATACCTACAATGTGGTTTAATATATCATATTAAAAAGAATATCGTCGTCATCACTAGGATTAAGAGAGTTCAATTAAGTATATAGCAAGTTTTTATTACATACAGATACCGCAAATCAGTTTATTAACGAAGAAAGTGGTCTTGTAAAACGATTAATGTGAAACCACAAATTCGACACCCTACACCCGTGTGGCAGACTTATTAGTATGAATGGGGCTATTCGCGTCTATATAATATGTAAATAGGGATAGCATATGGGACTAGGACATTCGAACGGAACAAAAAAAAATTCTATTTCTTCTAAATTTTAACGAAGGAGACTGAAAAAGTTCAATAGTTTACATCAAAATTTGAAATAAGCAGGTTTCAGACATTTATTTTTCGAATGCAATCATTTATGTGGTGCAGAAAGATTGCGGAAGAATTAAAATTGGTAAAGTTAAGGGTAAATGGAAAATATTTGTCAAAATGGTTTGAAATTACAAGACCAACGGGCTTTTCACAACTTTATGATTTTTTCTTAGATTTGATAAGTTTACATTATCGCTTTACGTTGTCTAAGAGAATAGACTGCGTCTTAAAGAGGTGATAACTCTTGCAGTTGAGAAAAATTTGTTCTGGCAGCAGGGTACCGATTGAAAATGTGAATAGAACCAATTTTTAAAGTTTAAAGAAAATGTTTCGTATGTTCCATTTATTTTAGCCTGGGAATAAAGCAAGCTGGATTTAGGTTAACCCAAATAGGTTCAGCTCTGGGCATTTACAACAAATATTGAACCTGATCCCAAAACTTAAGGTATTGACATCAAATTTGGTAGTAACAATTTTGCACGGAAATTAAACTGAGAAGACTCCTGTTTTCAAAAGTAAGCGAAATTGTACTTTTTGCTCTACGCAGATAAAAATTTGCAAATGTTTTCTAAGGATAATGGCTCTCACATGCCAAAGTTTTAATGCAAAATAGTGAACACGTAACCTTTTGTTAACATTAGAATTTTAGTCATTCCTTGTAACTTCATTTTTCAATTTTCGCGGATCATAGGATTTTTTTAATGTTTCCACCACCATTTTAGGGCGACTATTACGTTCAGCATCACCGATGCGATATCGGGATAAGAGTTGTCATTCGTATCGTATTTCTATTATTGGTTTACAAACAGGTAAAACAGCGTCATTAAAACTGATCTACCTCGTAAACGAAATGATTGCAATTGTACGATACCGCCTTTTCAAGATTAGGGCTTTCTAAAAATGATATGAATTTTTTGTTAGAAACAAAATCTAAGCGTTAATCCTGACAACCATTGACCATTACAGTGTACACTTATATTTACATAAATACAATATTAAATTACCAAAAAACGAATATGAGGAGGATAAGACAGAAGATCATAAACGTTGCTCCATTAGAGATTCTCAAATAAATATTCAGCTTGCAAAGCGTTCGGGAAAAAATTTTTACTTTTCAAATATTTACCGAGCATAATGCGTAAATTATAAAAAAATAATAACAAAATAATTATAACTGGAGATATAATTCGCGAATTAATACATAATAACACTCAAAATATAAATGTTCTTGCAAACAGGATATTTAAATCTGACATGTTACTTTCGCAGAAAAAGCAAAAGGAAAATAATAATAGATGTTCGAATAAGCAGCATAAGTTTCATTTCAGCATCTGGGCAGCAGCTATGTTAACAAAAAAAATATAATGCCAAAAAGTTAGCAAAAGTTCCATACATGTATGCTAACATAGGTAACAAGTTTATACAAAAAGCAAAAACGTGCCAGGAATATCATCTGTAAAAATAGCGCAAAACGTACACAAATTGGTGAATCTTTAAACTGGCTTGATTGAAAGCGATGTGCCATTGATATAGATTTATTAATCTTTTTAAAAAGTAATGATTTCTTAAAAAGGCTACAACTTTATAATAAAAATTAGTATTAATGGGTTCAATATTTATTTAAGAGAAATGATAAGTTTGTTTTTGTTATTATTAAACAGCGGATCAGGTCCATTTCGTTTCTGAGTTTCTGACGTAATAGAAGGTCTACCATGAATAAATTCTTTACTATTATTATTAACTTGGCAAAAAATTGCCCCTTTAATGTGAATTTCTTACTCATTATCAAAAATACTAATAGCAGGCATAATTCAATCGGCAATAATTGTGAAATTAAATAAAACATCTGTACTCATCTATTTATCCTTTAGGATGAATATTATCTTTAATATATTTAATATTACTCGCCATCGGGTGTCACTTGACTCGTTCTGACGAATTCAGAGCTAAATATTTGGAGGATCAAGTCAGGTGATTTTTTTAAACTTTTTTTTTTACATTCTTTTTCTATGATCGAATAACTCCGAAAACCTTTTACACCGTTCTCTTCTTTTGAATTCGATTTAACGAATACAATGATTTTCTACTGCATTTCTTTCCTCGTTTACTTGAAGAAATCTGCTGCCGAAGCCCACCAAACACGTTCAGAGGCTTATGATGCTGCTCCATCATATTCCAATTGTCGGTTTTGGGATCAACGGTTTAAAAGTGTCAACACGAATTGACTGAAAATGCCACTTCTTGAGCACTTGTGGCAGGAGCCAGAATACACTGTTGCAGCTCGAAATGAAAGTTCTGTCAGCGGTATGACGCCTCCTGATTACTACTTGTTCAGATCGGTGCAGCATGGCGGATCGCTGCGAAACTAATATATGTTCTTTCAACATGATGTCGCCATATTGCTAGGGTATTGTAAAATGTTGTAGAAAGTGATGGAAACTATTTTGATTAATATTAGTTTGGGGAAAAAGAAGTCCATTATTTTTTCGGTAGATGGCTGCACTGATAGATTTCTCGTAAACTATCGATCAAACAATTTCATATTTATGCTCGTTGGAAAGGTGACATTTCGCAATAAAAAAAATTCTTTTGCTGTTTTTGTTTGGTGCATTCAGTTGTGAGTTACAGCGTGTTAAAAATGGAAGTGAACAAAGAGAAAATTCGGTACATTTTACAGTTTTTCTTTGACAAAGGCGAAAATGCAAGCCAGGCGGCTAAAATTGTGAATGGTGTTTATGGTTCCGATACTCTAACAGCCAATTATGTGCAATTTTGGTTTCGTAAATTCCGTTCAGGAATTTTTGATGTTAAAGATGCACCTCGCACAGGTAGGCCGGTCGTCGAAAATGTCGATAAAATCGGAGAAATGATCGAAGTTGACCGGCATGTTAGCAGTCGTAACATCGCCCAGGAGCTAAAAATCGACCATAAAACAGTTCTAAACCATTTACACAAAGCTGGATTCAAAAAGAACCTCGATGTTTGAGTGCCACACCAATTAACAGAAAAAAACATGATGGATCGAATTTCCATCTGCGAAGCCTTGGCCAAACGGAATGAGATAGACCCATTTCTTAAACGGATGGTGACTGGAGATGAGAAATGGATCACATACGATAACCCTGTGCGAAAACGATCGTGGTCAAAGAGCGGTGAAGCACCTCAAACGGCCAGGAAGGTTTTGCTATGCATTTGGTGGGACTGGAAGGGGATTATTTATTATGAGTTGCTTCCATATGGCCAAACGCTAAATTCTGATCTCTACTGTCAACAACTGGACCGTTTGAAGATAGCGATTGACCAGAAACGGCCAGAATTGGCCAACAGGGGAGGTGTCGTGTTCCACCAGGACAACGCTAGGCCACACACATCTACAGTGACTCGCCAGAAACTTCAGGAGCTTGGTTGGGAAGTTTTAATGCATCCGCCATACAGTCCCGACTTGGCACCAAGCGATTATCATCATTTTCTTGCATTGCAAAATATCTTTAATGATAAAAAATTGGAATCTAGGGAGGATTGTGAAAATCGACTACTAGAGTTTTTTGCAAATAAAAACCAGGACTTCTATGAGAGAAGCATTTTGAAGTTACCTTTAAAATGGCCACAAATCATACAACAAAACGGTGCATATTTGACCCAAATCGGACAATCCGAAGCATGTTAAATAAAGTCCTGAAGTTCATATAAAAATAATGGATTTCTTTTTTCCCAAACTAATATATATTGTACCAATTTTCGACGACAACTGCCATTTTCAAGGGAAAACGTGAGCAAAATTTTTGCAAACACCTAATAATTTGAATAAGAATTGTGATAATAGAGAAGGATGAGTTTGCACGAGATTTAATTAATGAATATGTTACCATGTTTTCTTGTTGCTTGTCATTATTATGTAAGAGAAAATTTTACACGCACGTAGCTATGAATATATACATCAAGCTTAGAATAAGCAAATATGCATAAATAAATCGAATTTTTACAAATTTTTTACGTGCACAGGTTTTTAATTACGGTGTTAGGTAATTATTACGAAAAAACCATCACACAACACACTATATTCTTAAGCGAGCTGCAAACATTTTTTTAAACTAACCGTTTGTAATATTGCAGAACCATTCCTTCAATTAAAGAAAATGAACACGATTACAGAAAATATTGTGAGAATGCGTATGAATGAGTCCGAAATATGAGGGCGACAATAATTTGAAACAAAATAAACAATAAACAAACTTTCCGACAAGATGCGGTTTTTGCCATTGCTACCTTGAAAACTGGACCAGGCAGAAAAAACCCATTGCAGACATTTGAAGGTCTTTTTACCGCAATCTTGGAAGATTATAAGTCTTTTAACAATTATTTTGAAGATCGTAAATACAAATACCTACTCTATAGTTCTAGTATTCAGTCTATGTGCAATGCATATGATGACCGAGTTGCTAGAGCTATGGTTAATTGTAAAAATAAGTTGCAAATCCAATTGCAAACCAGGATTTACAGAAGATAAGATAAATTCGCTTACGTTCATAACGCTGTCTTTACAAACTTTTATGCTTAAATTTGCCTCTTGAAAAGAATACACAACCGCAAACTTAGTTGAAGGATACACATATATATTTTTAGTATCAATATATTTTCCTTCCTCATGGAAGGAAATGTGAGAAAAGTAATGAGAAGAAATTTAGCGATAATCGTCGAAATTTGAACCGTGCAATACATAGTTTCTGGTAAAAACAATCGAAAGATTAAAAGAAAATAACGTATTAAATACA
Source organism: Glossina fuscipes (assembly GCF_014805625.2). Taxonomy (NCBI): domain Eukaryota; kingdom Metazoa; phylum Arthropoda; class Insecta; order Diptera; family Glossinidae; genus Glossina; species Glossina fuscipes. Next base: position 60,217 of record NW_023998639.1, on the reverse strand, counting down.
TCATAGTGTGGTATGTTGGGAATGTGTGCTATTTGCGGTATTCAAAATTTGTTTTCCGATAACAAGCTATAAAGATGTCAACTACTTTATTGCAAAAATCTGATTTTTTATAATGAGTGAGTAGTGTGTAAGAAATGATAAATTTCCGGATATATGTAATACCTTTATGATGACCGTTTTCAATGTGAAAATAAACATTGGCACCGTCATTGTAGCTAAAATTATTCATTCGTTTTTGCAGCTGGATATACTTCGCTCCTAGAAATACTTATCAACCTCGCAACAAAATATCCTCATTTTAAATCAAAAACAACTTCTAGTTGTGTTTCAGAATTTAATTCTTTTCTAGTTCATGCAGTTTTATTGTGTTTTTATTACACTTCTAACTATAATAATCTAATTTACAATTTCTCAAGAAAATACGACAGCATTTTCTTGAATGCACGTTCGTTCGTGCTTATGTGTTGTGCGTGACTTCTGTGTTCGTCGAATTCATGGATCATTAAATAATCGTGTAAGTGTTTATAGATCATTAATCAGCTGCCGGCAAAGATGATGATGATTGCTGCAGCAGTTGTGCATATTATATGTGTGGATAAATGTAAGACATTCATTAAAATGTGTCATAAAGAATTGATAAAAAAATCAATTACATCACGAATTTCATGTGGGGAAAATTTGAAGTTAATTCCAAATAAGAATATAACGCTTTAGCTACTTATTTATGGTCTGCGGAGAGTGAGCTCAAAAACCTTTAAGAGTCACCTGTTATTAGTTCAAGTTTTCACAGAACAGCAGTACAGGGTTGGCAGAGCTAAGAAAAGAGAAAGACAGAGATAGGGAGAGAGAGAAACAGCAAAAAAATGGTTGAAACGTTGTGTACAAGGCTTACATCACAAGTCTGTCCAGGCGACTTACAACGATTAGAAGTTTATTTAATGAAATCACAAAAAATTAAATTTTTGCAATTAGACTTCTTTTTTTTTTTGTTAATTCGAAAATAGAATAGCTGAATTGTTTAGGTAATTTAGTAAAGTTACTCCGTACGCCATTGTGAAAAAGAAAAATCATGAAACAAGAAGACAAATGAGATCGCATTTACTAAAGCAAGCATGAAAAACAACAAAAAAAAAGAAACCAAAAAAAAAAACAACAACAAGAAAATGCCATGTGTGTATAGATTTCTAGCAAACGCATACATGTGTCCATAGTTCTCGCAATACAAATGTTGTAGACGCCTATTTGTCTACGAAGATTAAATTTAGTCGTGTGTGAAAGCGTGAAAATGACTTAAGAAGTAGAAATAGTAAACACGGAGGTTAATGAAATTTAAATTTGGAAAAAGAACACTGTGGAAAAAATTGTCTCACCGAAGATTTAGTTGGAATTGGCTTTTAAAAAGATGTATGTGTACTCACTCGTGCGCATACATGACCAGTAAGAAGATCTCAGAAATGAAATCCTATTGTGACTGCAGCTCTATTTAAAAATCAGACAGACTGCACATGTTTCAATTAAAAATACGAGAAAAAATGGTTGTACTTGGCTTAGGCCAAATCATTTAACACCTACCGCTTGCTTCATTTTTACTGTTGTTTTTTTTTCATTGATATATTTCCATTATGAATTGTCTTTCTCAATGAGCTTTCAAATTCGGCGAATTTCCAAAATAAAAATTATATTTTTAATTTAAATTTATTATTATAGCAGCAGGAGGAAATAGTATGCGCGCAATTTCGCAACGCCTTATTTTTATGCGTCCATAAATTAATATTTTCGTCGCTCTTATAATATAAATAGTACTGGTAATTGATTGTTTTATTAATGCGCAGCTCTATTAGATTGACTTTCTCATTTCGCCTAAAAATCGCAAAAACCAATATTGTTAGACAGAGTTCAAGTTTCAATCCTGGTTGTAACGGGCAAAAATAGATATCTAGACGGACATGAGTAATTCATTTGAAGAATTTATATTATATCAGTACACTGATTGTATGCGTTCTACATGGGATCTCCCATACAGACATCTCCGCATTACAAGCATTTGACAAACTGTGGCAAATATAAAAATGTTTAAAAATAGCGTTTAGCTGTTCAAAAGTCAAAATGTACTTTGTATTGCTTTAATTGACTGATTTGTTTATAAAAAAAAAAAAATTTAATAAGTTTTTTGAACTTAAAAGTTTATTTAACAAAAGTTAAGTCTTATGTATAAGCTGCTGTCAAGTTTGTTAAATTTCTAACGAAACCGCACAAACAAACCTATGCGATTAAAATAAATTTAAGGTAATTCTTAGACAACAAAAATAAACGGACGTACATGAGCGCTTATCACTAGGGCAGTGGGAATGCTTTTAAGTTTTGACTTATGTAACAACGCTTCCCTTGTAGACAAGAAGGTTGATGTGAAAGAGCTTCGTCACAAATATTTTTCTTGTTTGTGAGTTTCCGCTTTTTAAAATGATTATTTATTTATTTTATTTCAGATTTCCTGAATAACATGTGTATTGAGAAAATGCTGTTCGCTGTGTCTAGTGTTTTCAGCATCTTGTGCTAGAATGTATCAGCAGTATAGTTGCTCCAACGTTTTGAGCCTCTGGTGTAGTAAGAGGTCAATTGGCCACTTTAAATTGTGCATTGTATTTCACTGGGCACTTCGTTTTGATTAACAGTTTACAATCAATAATAATACGACTTATATTGCGCTGATCCTCTTAGAACTCTTACCTTCTAATCTAGCTGGTTATATATCGATGTTTCTATTCGGGATATTTTCGTTGATACTTTCAATCTTTGTAAAGTCACCAATCCGCGGTCGTTTTTATTTGATATTTTTTGTTATACCCATCACCGAAAGACGGGGTATAATCATTTTATCAAAACATTTGCTGCGCGCGGAAAGAACTTCAGAGATTCTATGAAGTATACACATTCTTTACCAGCATGAAATTCTGAATCGATGTAAGCATGTCCCTCTGCCCGTCTGTGTAATGGTTCTTGTAAACATTCTCCTGGCCGCAAAAATAAAGCTATTGTCTTCAAATTTGGTAGAAGTATTGGAATTTCTTGCACGCAGGTTGGTATTGAAAATGGTACTACAGTACTACGTAAAGTCAAAGCACATCTGTTTTTCAAAAGGAATAAGAAATTGATTTTTTACAAATTGCTTACAAATTATAGCAGAAAAATATACAATAATATGAACGCATATTCTATGAGCGACGCCGAAGAAAAATTGAAAAAATTGACTACGCCTACCTAATATTATAGTGTATCAAAATTTAATTTTTTGTCTAATACATTTATAACGCGCAGAAACAAGGCACAAACAATCCAGGAAGTATACAAATTCTTGGCCAGTTACAATCCTTGAATACATCTAAACATGTCGATCAGTCCAACGGTCTCTTTATGCAACTTTGCAGTATTTGTGATAAACATTCTGCCGTTAGCGGAAATAAAGATATCGGCTACCAATTTGCGAAAGAAATTGGAATTGGCCTTAACTTTTCAAAAGACGCGCCTACAACGCCCACATGCCTCTACGACAAAAACTTTTATTTTGAAATAGAAGAAATCAACTGCGCCCGCTTCATATTATAGAGCATGAGAATTTTGTTCTTTTCTGCGCTTCGAATGTTCTTCTTTCTATTGCCATTTCTTTGGCCATCACAGATGATATCGTCGGGTCAAACTTAATTTTTACACGAATAACGTTGCATGGTAACATCTATTGAATACTTTTGTTATTATTAACGTTGTTAGTATTCTGTAGAGAACTTTGACAAACAATTCGACCAAAACGATAGGTACGATTTATACAGAAGTAGTTTGACTTCACAGCACCTGTTTCTTATTTTCGAATAGTATTTATGTAAAGCAAAAACTTGGCATCGTTTATATGTACAATTATTTCTTTGTAACATTGAATTCGTGCTGCGAATTCTATATAGAGAGCGATAAAAACATCACCATTATTTATATTTTTATAGAGGTCTTTTTTTTATTTAATACGGTGTCATTAGGAAAAATTTGATAATGAATTTATCGTCTTTTCGTTCCAGTTGTTACAAAACAGACAATCTAACAAATATTCAAGCTTTTGATACATACCACTCATCATTATAAGCTGGTCGTCACTAAAAGTAAAAACATCTTGCGGTTATGTTGCGGTAGCTTTGCTCGTTACTTCACCAATTTGCCTCACAAAGCGAAACTATTATTAACGCTAGCGCACTGCGTCTTTTATAACATTTTGTACCCACCACTGAAGCATGAGTGTCATTTTGTCATAAAGTTTGCAATACGCAAAAGGAAGCTTCAGACATTCTATGAAGTATATATATCAATAGGAAAGTCTGAATTGATTAATCGATGTCTGTCCATATATACGTTTGTGCGATTTTGTGGTGTATATTGTTGACAGTTTCCTGGACGCAAAAATGAAGATATCGACTTCAAGTTTGATCATTACACAAAAATTATAAAAGATAGGCTGAAATTTTCCACATTTAGTTTACGCTCTCTATTTATGTGCAAAAATGGAAAAATTCGGCTATTCCATTACAAGGTTACAAGTGATTAAATTTTCTTTTTTTCACTTTTTTGATGTTTTTGCTTGTCAGTCATAAAGTATGTAAGTACAATGTTTAAAACCATGTTAAACATTCGTCATGGATATATATTTATTTATTTATTCATTTAATTAATTAAAGTCCGCTGCAGTGCAAGTCATTAGCCGAATGTAAGCTGCAAAATAGCTTAAAATGTAGTATAGAGTAAAAAATATATATATATATATAAAAATGAATATAAGATCAGCATATAACATACGCCAGAATTCAACTAGGCCCTAAACTAAGATACGGGGACATATACATTTGGAATATTTGAATTCAATTTACATGTATTGCAAACGACTTGAAACTTTTTAACAACTAGTTTTGCAATATAATGCTTTTAACCTTATTAAAGGATGGATCAAGTAAGTGGCAATCATCATTGAATATTTTACACATTACCCGAAACGGATTGAACAACATATAATTGGTTCGGCATTGTGGTAGCTGTAAGAGCACAAAGTGTCTTGAGACCTTACTGGGAATGTTAATATTAATAATAATTTTATTAGGTTAAAGACGGAATTTCGCGATTTTTTCAAGGGTAGGCAAATCAATGAGCTTCAATTTATTATTATACGGTGGAAGAGGAAAGGCAGTCCCCATCCCAAACCTCGCAAAGCAAACATCAAAAAGTCCCGTTGAACCGAGTCCAAGAGATCAACATGGCGTCTATAACTGGGAAGCCAAACTACCGGCAAGTGTTCAAGAGTTGGCCTAATTAAAGATGTGAAGCACTTGGTAACTTATGGGTCTCTCTTTTTATAAACCCTAAAAGAGATCTAGCGTTCTTAACTGAAACTTCACCAGATGAGTTCTGAGGCGAAAACAACTCCTAAGTCTTTATAATTGGAGACATTTTCCAGGTTGTGATTGTCAATACGATAATAAGAGGGCAACGTATTACACCACGCAAAAGGCATCTTCTTTCTTTTCTTTGAATTCAGCACCATACTTTTGATTGCACACCATAAACACAGGTTCTCAAGGTTATCAAACCTGGAAACATTAAAACACGAGAATATTGAATGCACTCCGGAAGGTCATTCACGCGTAAGATAAATAAAAGCGGGCCAATACGACTGCCCTCAGGAATACTAGTTGTGACGACAATTACACTAGATTGACAAGAATCCACCAACACGCGTTGGATGCGCCTAGACAGATAGCTCCTGAACCAGGCAATCATAACGTTCGGAAAACCAATGCGATGTAATTTATGTCAGTCAACAGTCTATGACCAACTCTGTCGAAAACCTTGGGAAAGTCCGTGAAGATAACATCAGTTTGCTTGTGATCGAAAAAAATTCCAGAAGATTAGCATTTGATTTCCAAAGCAAAAGCGGAAGGAAATTCCTTTACTTTTTGTTAAAAATTTACGGATTTAAAAAGTTCTTAGGATTTTTAAGAAGTTTGCGCCTGGTTGCATCAATAAAATTGGAAAAGAACGTTGCTTTTAGAGAGTTATATTCTTGTCTAGCGCTAGAGTATACCATATAATCACTAAACAATCCACTACGATCGATTTTTTTAAATTACGGACCATCCGTAAATACTTGTTACACAAAACAGGAGGTATGACAAGACTTAAAAGGAACCAAGACGAAAATTGCGAAAGAAAGATGATTATAAATAAAGAATAACCAATCCTCAATATCTTCTTAGCGTAAGCCCCCAGACAATGCCACCCAGAAAGTTCCTAAGTTTAACGTAATTAGTTTTAGCAAACAATCGCTGATCACTAATGATCCCTTGATTACTCAGCCCGTTGTCATCTAGATAACTTGCGGCCAGCAACAACGATGGATGATGCCTATCTTCAGACGAAGCAAACAGATCATTCGGAGATAAAGACATATTAGTATCCCAGCAAAACACTAAGTCCAGCAGCTTATTATTTACATTAAAGATGTTTTTAAGCTGAAGAAGACCTAACCCTTGCCCACCTTTGAAAAAGTTTTTGTAAATTAACGAACATAAAAAGGGAATGTAGCAATCGAGATCATCGTTAAGAACCCATGGCACATTGATTAATTGATTAAATCGCCGCGAGCAACAGCAGAAGCTGGAGGGATGTAGGAGCATGTAAAATATACGTTACAGATGTGCAGTTTTATTTCACCGTCCACAAACACAACAATTGTGGGATGTTGTTGTGTCTGCCTATAAAAGCCTTAATGCAAAAAAATGGCGCGCACCACGACCTGGTGTCAAACAAAAGGGATGGGAAAATAGAATGTGAAAAGCTAAGTACGTTAACTGCGATCTAATTACTGTGGGCGTCAGGACTTGGCAGATTAACTTTTCTTAAGAATACCTTTTAGGGGGCAAGGATTTTAATGGTGGTGGGTACGCGAGATTTCGGCCCTAGCTGAATATAGCTTTCTTAATTGTATATATTTTTTTTCTATCTCTATTTTAGCTTACGAATTTCTTCGGCGAGGCTGTTAAAATGGTTGTTTTTGGTTTTGTATCTCTTAATGAGTCTACGGGATATAGTTAAATGTAACTTTGATGACGGATTTCTAAACTTTAGTTTATTAAATTCAAACAAAAAATTGTTCCTTTCCCTTTATTTTTATCATTGACATTTGACTTTTTTTTACAGAAACATTTGAACATTCAAGCACAATGAAATATGTTTTAATTTGCCTAAATCTTCTTCCTTTTCTTAATTTAATTTTTTTTTTTCTATACAAAACAATCAGCAAATTGGATATGAAACTTCAATTTAGTTTTTTCTCATTTCTCAATTTTGAATTCATAGCGAACACCTATTTTATCAAGAACAAACAATTTCGCTATGTTCTTGCAAAAAATAGGGCGAATTAAGGTCGTCCAAACACTTATATTCTAAATTACAGTACTTACCGTTTTCTTTGGCGATTGTCGAACGCTATGTTCACAGGCACGTCCAACTCTAAACTCTCGACGTCGTCAATGACCTTAGCTAGGCTGTCAAACTTACGCGATGAGCACTGAGTATCATTAAAATGATTTAAGGATGGATAGGAACTGTCCGAAATTCTAAATACTTCCAGCTGCAAAGTGGCCTGTGACATGTAGCAGGTGAACAATACCCAGTAGCAGCCCAAAAGTAAAGTATGCCAAGAAATATGCGCTGGTCGTACATAAAGGGAATTCAGATGTAATTTTGTTTCGGAATTTAGCGACATTTTATATTGTGTTTGCGCTGTTGTGCTCTACATCACAAGGAGACAAAAGTAGATTTTTGGTTGATAAGTTCAACGAAAACCCCGTAAATGAACATCTGTCGCACTAAGCAATTCTTCCGAGTTTACTGAAAATTTGCAAAAATATTTTTAAAACAATCTCTTTAAAATGCTGTTGGATGTATTTCAAAAATTCCTGTGGTTATTGAAATATTTCTAAATAAATAGTAAGCACTTAAAGCAATTGCTAGAAACATATAAAATTTCTATCATTCTGGAATTGGCGGTACCTTCTATAGAATATTGTTCCGCATTATTTCATTCTTTACGAGACTGGAACTACACATGCTCGTGGTTTATCTCTCTCGCTTTTCAAACTTGCAATATGCCATAAAGACATTAATAGTGTATAACATTAAAATTTTTTCTTTGCAATTTTAGATGCGTTAAATGTTACCACCGTTTAGTACATTATCGAAGTTGTTGAAGCAAAGTGAAGTTACCAACCTTTCGATTTCATTTCGATTTAGGTTTTATTGGTATGTGAATCTCATATTAGCAAAAGTTTGTGAAATGCTGTTAAATTGTGTTACCTTTTTTTATATTTCTGGCGGAGGTCACAAGAAATTTCTCTGTTTGATTTTTTCTTGTTGTCATCAGTTTCCAAAAATATTTTCTGGAAACCATCTAAGTAACCTACAAGCTTTTTGCTCTTACTTATTTGCTGTGGTCTTTCATTCTATTTAAGTCATGAAATCACTTCTACATTAGACAGCTAAATGCCTGGTTAAATTAATGTTCGGTGTTTTGTCTCAATTCTCTCTTCGGCTTGGCTTCAGTTTCTCTCACGTTTCTAGGAAATTTCATGAGGTCATAATGATCATCTATCCCATTATTTTCGATCCGTTTGTTATTTGTCTCCATTATCAAATGTGTTCATTTGTAGTATAAATATACTTATTTATGCGCATATATATATACGTGTGTGTATATGTGGGTATATATATTTGTGTGCATATATATGCGAATATATTTATATGTGCGCACACATTGATGCCATTGATGATTTGCTCCTCGGTAGCATTTAATTTCAAAGTCAATATCAATTATACAGGGTAGAATTAATCTTGCGTGTTTGAATTTTTTTTTTTTTTTTTCATATTTTGTTTTAGTGCATTCAACATTTCTTTAAATTGATTAAACCGTACAAATACACAGAAAAGCAATTCGATTCAGACGTACATCTAAACTAGAGAAATTATGCTTAATATGATTAACTTTGAGGTCCTAAAAGAGCGTTAAAAGTTCCCGTCAACTACATTTTATTTCTTAAAATTTGCAAATTTTGCTCATTTTTAGTAAGTTGAATGCCATATGCGGAAAAAGAAACAATTACGTAAACCACTTGGCTTCCGATTCATCGCATTTATAACGAAAACTTATTACAGGCATTTTAGAGCAGGGTAAGTTGCAATAGTGTAACGATTGTTTGTAGAGAGAAGCACCTTAAACTCTCTCTCAACCATGCTTCAAATTTTTTTGTATGTAGCCGTTTCTCTTTTCGTTATACTTAGAGTTAATGGTTCACAAGTCCAAATGAAGAGAAATAGTTTTGAACATAACTCATTTAAAAATACGGCAGTTACAATTTGAAAACACTAAACATAAAAGTTCTAAATAAACAATCTGCCGATTTTGAATGGAGTTCGGGGGACTCTTTGACTTGAACTTAATGGAAAAGAGTTCTCAGTAATAATAAAAAGAATTTTATTCGTTGCAGAAATTCATATCATTTTGTGTGTATCTCAAGTCCTGCATGTCTTATATACATCCGAACAAATTCAATATAACCTTGCACCCCAAGTGACGTAGGGTGCACGAAAGAGAAACAAGTCATTTAATTGACATGCTTACGGAAAGAGAATACGGAGGATTTTTTGCAAATACTGAATTTCATGTAATTGGCGAGTATTTAAACGAAAAACGCAAATTTTCGACCAAAAAACAGAGAATGTGGTTTTAAAGATACTGTAAAAACTTTGGAAGGGGAGGATGATAATTGTAGGCATCCTTCCACCGCAGATGTTTTTACAAAACTGGCTTTCAAGGAAAACGCTTTTAGACTTTTAATATATGTGTTAGATATCTTTTGCAATTGCAATGATTGCAATACATTTTTACTATTTTTACTGCCATATGTGAGGATTCCATGTCATTCTCCTTACATGGCAATTTTGTGCTCGGAAGTACCACTTTTTACACCTAACGTATTGCGAATTGGTAGAGACAACGGTAAGAAAATGTGCGATCCAGCAGTTGAACTTACAATCAATACTAAGCACTTCATAATAAACACTTTCCAAAAACATATATTATGGAAGTTGCAAATCAACAACTTAAAGATCCCAGTAAGTTTAAGAAAAAACTTTTTTGCGGATAATGAATCTTTTTTCACGTATTCTGAAAACCCCAAAACATCTGTTTAAAAAAATCTATTAAGTTCACAAAACAATTTTTTTTAATGTACAATGGCCTTGCCTCTTAGCCGATACGTTTGATTCGAAGTTCTTAAAAGCATGGATCTTACAAGTTTTAATACCATGGCTTCAAAAACTTGAATTTAGTGAAAGGAGACTACAATTATTCTTCAGATGATAAATCGCTCTAGCGGACATAACACCTATGTACGTCAGCAAAGTTAGTAAAGAGCCTAAAACCGAATTCCAGGAAAGTGTACAGTTCCTATCTCTCCAAACGGTGTGCTATGATCGCACTACAGAAAATTACAAGCACTGCAAGCCGACAAGCATTTTCCCACCTGTTAGGCTTTAACGTATTATCAACTTAAGTAAAAACAGATACGATCATTTTCCATAAATAAGCGTTTAATTTTCTAAAATTACTTTTACATGATTGTTTATAAAAAGGTTTAAAAAGCTGATCTTGTGAACGTAGTTGTAGAAAGGTGCTGTGATTGCATTATTTCTCAAGTAAAAAGTGCAATTGCAGAGATATAAAAAAAATGCAAACAACATAATCCTGTCATACAATAGAAGTGTTGAAAGCCAAATAAAGTTGCAGGTGTCACAGATTGGACGTAAAAATTGAAGCTCAAAATTTTCAAAGCTTTTTCTCTAAATCATGTTTTTCAAATTTACCGTGCCGGCAGCTTCTTTAATTTTAATGCCATTGAAAAGAGCTTTGGGTAAAGATTATATGCCAGGTTAACACCTAGTAAACGGCATAACGGCGAAGCGTAAACTATTTTGTAAGTTTTAAATCCGTTATCTAGACTCGTTTCCTAATGATTAAATATTCACATTTTTAAGTATACGGATACGTATAAATATAAATTTAAATTTAAAAATTCGATAATGATTTCAAATCTCATAGCAGTCTCCACATGTCTTCTTCATTTTAGTTTGGTTTGCACCTCATAAATTTTGTAACAAAATGTTGTGCATAATTTGTAAGCGTTCGGGCTTGCACACACACACAAATATATATAAGTGCAAACATGTTACGATACATTAATAAAGGAAATGTTTCAACTTACAGCGCATTTTCAAATCGAAAATCTACAACAACAGCAAATACAACAACCGCAAAAATTAATTGCAAATTAATTACGCACAATTTAAAAGCCCTGTGTGAAAAAGAGCACATGCAAAACGAATAAAAAAAAGAAAATCTGCCGCAAACTACTCAATAACAACGAAAAGAAAATTAGAAAAGGTATGAGAAAAACGGAAAAATTGAGTGAAGTTGCGCAATTATTTTTAAATATTCAGATCTTTCTTTCTTTTTATATTAGGAATCGCCATAAGAAATAGAAACCGATAAGAGTAAGAAAGGCAAAAGCCTGCAGTTTGTGGCGTTAATTAACCTTAATCGGAAGACACACTCTCTCACAAATAATAAAAACATATTCACGCACGTAAATGATTTCGATATAGTAGCGACGCATTTAAACTAAAAATGAGCTAAAGCATTCAAGGTGACGGATTGATAAACAGACACCTATGTATTCGCCGGTGTTACTTAGAAAAAGCGTGATAAGAAACGCAGAGAAATAGTGTTTGATCGCAGCGATGATTAATATAGAATGACAAACCCTATTCGAAACGAAATAGGTGAATACACTAAAAGGCTCACACGCCTACGTGTATGTACGAATTTATGTCCGACAGTTCTTATTTTTTTTCGGTATTTTCACTTTTTCATTTTCTATACTTCGGCTTTCACTGTGTTTTGAACGGTTTTTTCCTGCTTTACAGTAACAGGTGTTTCTTATGACGGCTATGGTTACACTGAATAATATAAATTTACACGAATGTAATGGTTCTCACCGCCACCCTCTCCAATTGAAATCGGTAGTGAAATACGTGAAATGCGCAGCACCTTTTGTAATCGTTTTTCCAAAGCACTTTTTGTGTAATTGATTGAGTTTTCTTCTGCTATTTTTTTCTTTTCATGCTATTCAGAGAAGAACTCAGTGCACGACCATTCAAAGCACAAGGACTTCGTTTCAAAAACAATTACCAAGGATTATCTATTTAAAAATTTTCTATTGTCGACGTGAATGCACGCGCCAACACTAACACAAACACAACCATTCTTCGCGAAGTTTAAACAGCGGCGATAACATGCGACCAGTTGCTGTGAGCAGCACGTTGTGTCTGTGCTCACGGTTGAAGAATCTTTTCAATTTCTGCTGTTTCGATGCCGCTGCTGCCGCGACAACCAACGACGACTGACAGACCAACTTCGTCTGCGTACGATGCAAAACAAAAAGTTCTTTATTTTTCCATTCGATGTTTTCAAATTAAGAGTGTTTGCTAGGGTTTGAATCTCTTTGTAATGACAATGCGCGAGCGAGGGTACGCAGAAAGACATTATCAAATTCCCAAAAATAAACTAATAAACTTATACAAAATTTTCGCCTTGGTCATTGTCTAATGTTTTTTAATTAAAAGTATTAATATTATATTGTGTCCGTAACTAGTTTTATATTCATAAACTAATAATGGGTGAGAAAACTTACTCTCGTTTCATTTCTTAGAACTGAAATGAGGATTGCAAAATGTATATTTTAGATTAAAAAAAAAAAACAGAGTTTTAAAGGGGTCAGATTTCTTGTCGTTAGATCATCGATTCAGCTCTTTTTCGTATACAGTGAAAGTGAAAGCCATACCTATATCGGAATCAAACTTATGTACAAAATATGAGACAATTGTTAATGGTTGGCATAAATGATTCGCCAATTGTGTAAAAATTGAAAATTAAAATGGTCAAAAATTCTTTTAACTCAACTGGAGACATAGCAGAAACTGTATTTTCGGACATCTCTCTTTCAATACAAATATTCCACGGAATCGCTTAAGTTTCTTATATGACATGGGATTGGTTCGCTAACGGATAGACTTTATATGTTTACCAGGGAACGGGAGTTGTGGAGAGGAGAAATATATATGCAGTCGATCTATTCTTCTGTACTTCTACTACATTGTCTGAAAAAAGAAATACACTCTCAAGATTTTTTATCACTTATATTTATCGTACATTTATACTTGCAAAGTTTTGTCCATTCGCAAAAAATATGATTTAAAATGCTTACGATAAGTAGTAGATATATGAGGGAAATAAGACGAGGCATTTTCGCTCTGCTTTGCGAGAAGTACTGTACAAGGTAGCAAGGTGCATATCATTTTTCTTCTTTTTCTTATCAGATCACGCAATAAATTGACTTGGGTTAGCTAAGATAAAAAGTGTTTTAATGAGCTTCTCCAGATAGCAATTGCTTAGATGCTTCCCATTTTCCAACTGAAATGTTAACGTAGACAAGTCAAAGCTCAATCTTCTTAAAAGAATAAGGTAAACCCTGTACTATGGGTTGTTTTTCAAAATCAAGTTGTCTCATTTTATGTGAATAGAACTGCAGATCATACGATTAGTGGATCTAAGCCTAGTATCTGTTTCAGATCGTGGATTATTGTTATGGAAATATTGGTGTGTCAATTTTTTTAAAATGTTTTTTCAATGCTTGGCTATTGCTTAGATACTCCCGAACAGTTCAAAATATGAGAATAGTAGCTTAACTTATTCTTGATTTATTTGATTTTGAGACTTTTAACAGACATGTTCCCGCCTACATGCGGGAACATATAGATAATCGATTCGAAAAATCTCACTAATCAAAAATACAGAGATTTTTCATACGCATAAATACGATAATAATGCGAAATTTTTATTGAAATATGTTTAAGTTATTCAAATTAATAAAAACGTGGATATTGCGTACTATTCGCAAAGTAGCAAACTTTTATTCTCTGTGGAGATAATGACGACTGCCTAGATGTTTTAAAGGCACGTTAGCCATCTTTGAAAGAAAAATTTTTGTAAAGCTCTTATAAATATTTCTGCTTGTTATATTCCAGGAGTGTTGGTGGTTGCATTTAATCGTGAATAACAGAATAGCGTCGGGGTTGAGAATTTTAACAACATACTCATTAAAAATATAAATACGCATTATTACATTCAGTAGCCATTCGTATATCTAGACATATAAATTGAGTAAAAGAAACGAAGCTGTGAGTGCAAAAATTTGCGATTTCATGTAAGAAACTTGTACCAGAATATTTTTAAGGATTCGGGCGCACTACACAATGCAGGAGTGTGAAAAATAATACATATACAACAAAGAAGAAAGTAAGAAACTTTTACCCGATTACAGCCGAATTTTTTTTAGCCACAACCGTTGTCATAAAAGGATATATGCAAACTTTTATCATTACTGTTTATGATAAGTAAGCAAAAAATCTAAAAAGCAGATATGTACCCAGTTATGTTACGCTGTAGATTTGTCTGTGGAGTGATTTGGCTCATTTTCAATGCAGACCTGTGCAAGGACTTTCAATATTCTGCCAAATTTGAAACCGACTGCTTCAACTAGGCAAGAAGAATGTTTACCACATGCGTTACACACTGACATGGTTAAATCCATTCAGAATGTGATGTTGGTCAAGAATGAATACATTTTATGGAGTCTATGAAGCATCTTTCTAGGCGTTGCAAACATTTTGACAAAATGAATATACCACATCTTTCGATGGTAGGTATAAAAATATGAAGAAAAAAGGTGCAGTAAAATGTTTCAGCAAAAAAGCATAAAAGATTTCCACGTAGCCTGTAGTGTTGTTGAAAAATTTTTGGCAACTTTATGAGAAAGTAACTTAGAATATGACTTACATCGTAAGTAAATTTAAAAATATATAAAGAAATCTACAAAAAGTTCCTTAACAAAAACTTGGAATCTGAAGAATCAGAAGCAGAAAAGCTTTAGTTTAAGGTGAGAATTGGGTATTCATGGCTAAACCTCAGCCCATTTCAACTAATGCAATCTATCGTATAGGTTCGTGCAATAGCTTAAAGGGACAAACTAAAAGAATTCTGACTAATGTCACTGTTCTATATTTCTCGCATATGTATCCTTTTTCTAGATTCTACATTGCTTCAAATTAGTGTATAAAAAATCTACAATTTCGTGGATAATTAGGATACCTGATCACAGACGGGTCCTTTATAGGGTGAGGAAATAAGAAGCTATTTTTTTTATATGGAATAAAAACAAAACGGTAAGAAATGTCAATATGATATTTTTTTATTTTATATGTTGTGCCTGACATTTTTATTTAAAAACGATTTCATGTAAATGATGGAATCTGGATTTTTGTAAGCACTCAATACTGGAATACCAATATTTAGCCCCTGATCAAGAAGCATACTAAACTCTTAACATTTGTCCATGCGTACGCGTTTTATGAGCAGGTTATGAGTTGTTTTCACTTCAAAGGTAATAATTTCGTTTATTTACGAAAATTCTTAACCAAGAATGAGCTTCTTTACTAGAGATGATTTTTTCATAAAATGGTCGTTCTGTTTCAAATTACTCTAAAGCTTAATCCGCAAAATTTTTACACAACAAACGGTCATTTGATTTAAGTTCTTGAATAAGCTGAATTTTATGCGCCTTAAAACCGAAATCTTTATGAAAAATATTTCATGTGATGCGATACAAAACTCCTATGTCTAATTAATTGCTCTTGATTTTTATCCACACTTTGGTTCATAATATCAACAATTTCACCGGTATATTTGCGTTTTAAGCGCATAGGATTCCTAACATCACAAACACTGTCATTTGTCCCGAATATTTTAATTATCTTTCGTAGTAGTCTGCAACTGTTATGCAACTGTGTATCTTTTTATATTGATTTGTCAAACAAGCGAAACGCAAATGCCAATTTTGGAAGAAATCTGGGAAAAAAATGGACTACATGATGTTTTAAAAAAATAAACAACTTATTTAATTACCATGGGTATTCTTACGTCCCTATTTAAGCTTTGTTTTTCTTAGCGAATGATAAAAACAGTTTTGCCTTCTCGGAGATAACACATAATTCTTCCTGTAGCTTACAGCTCTAATTTCAAAATAGACTTAAGTCTCCGAGGTACTGGTTTCTGCCAAAGACCAAATGAGTTATCCTGCAGCTACCATTTTTATGCTTAAAAAATATAGTAAATAGGTTTTCAATTTTACAAATTCTTTCTAAACGCTTCACCACTACGAGATTACGGTCCGTGGTTTTCAATTTTTGTTCTTAGTGTAACTTTGTTCTAATTGGTTTACTAAACGAAACGGATAAATCATTATTGGATGCGTGAATACGACAACGGCCGTTTTTGGCAAAATAAAACACTTTTTCTTATTTAGAAACTCAAGGAAATATTTGTGCCCATAATTTTGCATCATATTATTTTAAACTAAATTAATACAATGTAATTTTTACGATATCGTCAAAAATGAATCGTAAAATAGTGGTTGTAATTTCAACATTATAAGGAATTCATTTAGTGTTAATTATGAAAGTGGTGTAAGTCAAAAATTTGAAGAAATTACATATACCCGTTCATGACGGGTTACCTGCATCATGTAGCTGGTGGCTGGTGAAAAGATTGACGACAATTGACGGAAAATGAAATCGGCAAACGCACAAGTTAAGGAATTAAACATATGGCTAGGAATTTACGTGTTGATAATTTGCTTACACAAGAGTATATAAGTAGAATATTTGTGGAAGGCTAAAAGAGTTAAGTCAGTCGAGTCAGCCTTAAGCGTAATGCTCTCAAGAAATGGAAAAGGGTAAGACAATTATCATCTTCGGACGAAGACTTCACTGCATATTTAGAAATCCTAGAAAAGAATTCTAAATGAAGGTAGTTACGCACAAAATATCAGAAAAACCGAGAAATAATGGTGAAAAATGCACGATAAAAAATAAAAACTTGTGAGTGTCAAAACTTGTTCAAAAAAAAACTTTTGCTTTTGCTCAAAAAATCTTCAGATCGCGTGGAATATAATGAAAAAAAATCTAATTTTGATAATTTCTGGAAACTAAAAGATTTTGAAAGCCAGAATCTATGTCGGTGTACTACAATTCATCGACGATTAAGAAAACAAAGGCGGCCCATAACTTTTGAAGGATCTGTGAGAAAATCCAGTCACAAATATTTTCAAGAGATAATAAGTCAGAAGCATCGGGTTGCAGGTTTTTTTAGATAACTTCAAAACTTCTGTAGGGCAGTTAACTCGTGCTCTGAATGCTGAAATACCTGGAACTGATCGTCGTGGAAAGATGCCTAGATCTTCGCGAAAAAGAAATGGAGTTAAAAGAAAGGCTGTACGAGAACATATTTTAAGTTTTCCAACATATGAGAGCCACTAAACCAGAGCTTGTCACACGCCTGGTCGAAAATATTTTAGTCCTGATTTAGACATTCGTCAAATGTGTAATTTATATGAGGCGTACTAGTATAGAAGAATGAGGGGAAAATGACCAATTGTTTGCTAAGGAGTGGATCTACGGGCAAGTATATAATACTGAATTTAATTTAGATTCACACATTTCTCAAAAAGACACATGGCAAAAATGAGGTTTATTGAAGCGAAAAATCATGCAGTAATGAGAAGCAGAAATTACATCTTAGATAAAATCACAATTTACATTTTCAAAATGCCGAACGAGATAGGAATTGCCTTGGAGAGGAATAGAAAAAAGCAAAAGAAAACCCCAAAGAATATTATGGATTCTCATTGAATTTGCAAAAATCACCCACGTATCCAAAGCTTCCTGTTTCCTTGGCTTATTATAAGCGAGATATGTATGTATACAGCTGGTGTTTCCATAATTTCCAGATGAGAGGCGCATAGGATCATGCATTGCTACTCAAAAACAAGTAATAATTTAGAGTGATGCTTGTTCAGGCCAAAATCGTAACATTAAAGTAGCGTTGACATGGATGAAAATTGATCAGCCATCAAATAGTAACACTGAAACGATAAACTAAAACTTTTCGTGTCTGCTCGTTCCTTTCTAGCGAATGACTGCGATTTTGGATTGATAGAAATGAAAATAAAAAAGCAAAATACATCTACAACTCTGAGAATTATTATGAATTGATAGAAAAATGTAGAAGAAGATATGTATTTGTCGTAGTCAGATTTTATTTCGACGAAACCACTAGAAGAGCCAATGACAAGAAGAATAAAAAATACCGCGGGCGAATCTGTCTCTTGGCTGCAAATTCAATGGATGAGAAATATTGTTTAATGTATTCAAATGCAAATTATTAAATATCTCGAAACAAGAAATATATGCATCAGTTGTTCTGATAGCTCTTCCCTCAAACAATAAACACCATTTTCAAACGTCTCCGCGTTTAAGCTCCAATGGATATTCACCGACCTTAATGATTCACTGACTCTGCATTATGCTTACTTGGCCTTTGGATGCCTCAACCCTTCGCAACGCATCCACTCTCCCTACTCGCAAGGATTTAACGCCAGTGTCGTTGAATTAAGCAGAAAAACTGAAGTTGCCGCAAATGGAGTTTTTTGGCGCACCCCACACTTATGCCATTAGGAGAATCAACAGCTTTTATAGGATCAAAGGTAGTGCAGTGTCATCTGTTTTGTATTTCCGAAATTGAGCCTGGATAAATCAGTCTTCTAATTGAAATGAGGATCGAATTTTTTTAATCCCTTTTTTTGTGGGATGAATCTTATATTTGATTAAATGACTTAAATGACGTAAAGATTCTTGCTTGTTTGATACAAAGAAAATATATCTGATGTTCTGAAATGACTTTCACAGAAATAATTTCTGAGCTGAAAACTGAATGATTTCTTGAGTCAAAAAGTAGGTGGTTTTGACTTGGACAATGTGTAGCTTCAACAAAGTGGTGTTCCACATTTCGTGACAAAATCAATAGACTGAGAGAAATATCTAATGAAATTATGTTGAAGTATTGATTTACACCGATAATCCTTGACCTTGTTTACCAAAATTATTCGTTTTGTTGATGAAATAACAGCAGATTTTTGTCGAACGGTGGCAAGGTGTGACCTGAAATCATTTTTAAATAAGCTTTGCATTAACCAATTGTAAAATTAAAGAAAATTCATGTTGACATCCCAACAATTTATGATGACCGCATACGTTCGAATGAAACATTCATATGCTTATTCAACACCTTACAGTGCAGCTTATAAAATTTTTGGAAAAAGGCGAACAATTATCCAAGCATTCAATAGAAAATATATTCTAACAATGTACGACGATATGTTGGTCTGCGTCATTCATATTATTTTTATTATTATTATAATTTTATACTAATGAAATAAATTCTTATACTAAATGAAATACATATTGAGCACTAGCAACACAGGTTATCGGCTCTAATTTATAAAAGTACATCAGGTGTTGAGTTGAACAACTTTGAAGGAATTTATTGTATTGATACTTTGTTCCTCTAGCTTATTTTAGAATGTCCATAGCATTAGTCGCTCCACATGCAATACTTCTAACCAAGGAAAAGTTAAGTCAGTCGCAATGATTGTGCTTCGTAGTGAGAATTTATCCATAATTGCAGGTTGCGGAGGAAAACTTTTTTAAGATTCATTGATGAGTTGTAATTGCATTGCTAAGGCAAATTCTCGAAAATTTTGGAATTAAGGATGAAGAAAAGAGTAGTGCTGATGGTGGTATTGTCGGTTTCCTTCTTTAATTTGCCCTCTAACTTTTATTCCAATGCTTCTTTGACGACTCAAGTTTTCCATGACATCATCCGTAGTCACATGAATATGTTCGTTCACTCTCCAGCGTGTTTGCTTGTATATAAAAGTGTCTCGCAAAAATTCACTCCTAATTGAGTGTTTTGAAAAACATCGCGCCTAGCAATAAGAAGAGAATTATTATTCTTTTTTTTTTTATATTAAACGTTGATACTATTTTATATGTTTTAAAACCGCGGGCGTTTCTCTATCATGTTTATAAAATCGTATTGTTAGATATTCAATCTGTTAACGATAACACATTTTAATTAATTATTTACGTATTGTTTTGTTTTTGGCAGCATGTTTGGAAGTAATCAATTAATTGATCTTGAATTCATATCAAAAGTATAATGGATAAAGAGTAGTTCCATTTTAATACTTTCCCATTTCGCAATGTCGTGGTTGCGCTATCTCTATTTACTAATTATTTTGCCGTTCATTTCTGCTGTCATGCGAGCATACATCTTAAATAAAACTCCAAGCGCACTTATATCATTTTTATCGTTGTCATATTTTGCGGCAAGTTATTACAGGTGCAGAAGCAGCATACTTCGCCACTCGATCAGCTTGCTCATTTCCGAATGAACCGATATGACTTGGTACCCAAAGCATTTTAATTTTTTCGCCGGGTGTTGTAATGATATT
Source organism: Glossina fuscipes (assembly GCF_014805625.2). Taxonomy (NCBI): domain Eukaryota; kingdom Metazoa; phylum Arthropoda; class Insecta; order Diptera; family Glossinidae; genus Glossina; species Glossina fuscipes. The sequence goes on along the minus strand of NW_023998639.1, from coordinate 39,605 downwards.
CCTTAATTATTTGATGATGTTCCATCTCGAAGTCGAAGGATTCCTTGTAGCTTTTAATACAGACAGTTTGTCTGCAAAAATGACGGTTTTGAGTTTATCTTTATGGGAAAGGTTCACTGCGTGAAGAATAAGAAGGAGAAGATTCTGTCCTGAAGAATCTACCACGGCACAAGCAGGTGGCCGACCAGAAGACTTTGGGCCATCTGAATAAAAAAGATTCCAAGCGTTAAGCTTCTGCGGCTGGGTTTTTCGAACTTTTAGATTCCTGAAGACGCAATTTGGAGTGTTTTCTTTCTTGTGCATAAACAGCGAAATGCCAAAAGAATAGTCTTTCAAAATCCTTGGAGGGTTAAGACCAAAACAGCGGAAAATTTTAAAGAGAACGTTCAATTCCTTCGCGAAGTACAAACAGTAATCAATTCTGGAGGGTAACTTTCGAATTTTCTTGGCAATAATAATCTTTCTTACATCACAAAGAACAGATTTTTTTGATTAAGAGGCTTGAGGTCGATTTTAGGTTTTAACTGGGAGACCAGTTTCAATTATAAAGCATAGCAACTTGCTCTGAGGGCTTGGTGGTAGACCGTTTTAAGGATGTTGATATTAGATTTGCACCTATTGCCTTAACTTATCAAAGCACAGTCCATCTTGCTTAAAACAAGCTACCTCGCTTGAAACCAACTTGTTGCTTTGTAATCAGAAGAAGAAATCAAGATAATCTAGATGCTATAATCTTTCCTAATACTTTTGAGAGGCAAGATAAAAGAGAGATAGGGCGGTAGTCCGATGCGATGGAGACATTTTTTGACTTTGAAATTGGAACAACTGCTGCCAGATTCCACATGTAGGGTATATGGCCAGTCAAAAATACCGTATTATATAGGTCCAGTAATTCCTTTTTATTTAAATTAGACATAGCACTGATCATTTGGTATGAGATGCGATCTAAACCAGGTGCCCGCCCGCTTTCAAGTTCTAAGGTACACTTTTCCAGAAACATGGCACATCTGTTAATAGCATTTGAAAGACAAATTGGAATCTTTTTTTTTTCAATGAAAGCTGCTGTCAGAGAAGTGTTCGCACCACACTTTTCCAAAATAGCTAGAAGTCTCATTTACATTAGATTAAGTTCGATTGGGAGTGCAGATGACAGAAATTTGGTTCAAATTTGAAGATCCATTGAGTTCTTTGATTTTGTTCCAGACAACTTGCATTGACGTATTTCTGTGAATTCTTTTCGAAAAAAGTTCAAAACTGAATGCCTTCGATTTTCGCAATTTCTTCCTGAATAGAGTATTGACCTTTTTATATAACAACGAATGCTCATGATCAGGATATCTTTTAAAGTGGTGCCATAAATCCATTTTTGTTTTTCCTCAATGACGAAAACATGGAAGCCTAGCTCGTTTAAAAATGCTATTGGATAAAGGAATATAGAAATGAGCAGTTGTGTGAACGGCCTTAGATATAGTAGCATAATGGAGACGGAGAATAAATTATAGAGTTCTTGTTGAGAAAACGATTGCGAAGATAGGATATAGAGCGAAAGCCCTGTAAATTTTATATTTAAGATTATTTGTATCGCGATGGCTTGTATGTTTGAGCTTAAATTAAATCGTTTGTGAGGAATATTTGATTTTATGAAAATACCAACTCCTTTTTTGATCAGCATTCGTGAAGTATCCAGTATGACTTCGGTTGAAAAGGGTTAAAGAAACTTCTATAATGGGTCTCTTAAAGGGATATAAAGGTTGGATTAAAATCACTTATGAGTGCACGAAGTTCATCAAAATTATTAATAAGTCCTTTGATGTTCCATTGCAGCAACGAGTGGGTGATTTGGAGTTCAAGATGTTTTCTGTGGTGCGCGGATTATCGACGAGAACAAGTAAATTACCATCAATGGGAAACGAGATAGACTCAATGTTATGACATCTACGACTTTTTTTATAGCGAAAGGACTAATTTGCGAAATTGTTATGGTAACATCAATTGGAGAAATAACCACATAATTGTTATTAATTGGAATGATGTTTCAGATTGGCAATACCGGGAAGTTCGACTTTTTTTCTTTGCGTTGCTTTGTCCGCCAGCAAATGAAATCTGTTACAGTTGCCTTTTGTAGTCGGTTTATTATTTAGTAAGCTAGGAAAAAGAAAACACTCACTTGAAAAAAGATTGGGAACCACTAAATAATGCAAAATGTCAACTCGCAATTGTCTTCAATTTTTTTTACGCTTATGGTTTTTTAATATACAGGTAAAACAAAAGCACAAGCGGTAACCGCGATAGTCAGCGAGAACACTGAAAAGACACGAGCCAAATATACGGAAAGACCAAAACAATCAAAAAGTGGCAGATGAAAAGAACGCGCAGGACTCAGAACACAAGTCGACTACGAATTTGCGAAATTTATATATTTATGTATATATATAAAGAGTCGATTGTTAGAAGTGTTTTAAACTATAGGGACTAAAAGGTGAAGCCAGTTATTTGAGCGCATTACATTGTGTCGTATTAATTTTGCTATTAAGTAAGTTATTGGTCCGAGCAAATATGCATTTTTAAAGGGTAAGCCTGACACCATTTAGCTTATAGTATTTTGCTTGCTTTGTTTGATTTAAAGTTTCTGTATAGCTACACAATTGGATGTTATTTACAATAATTTGAATAATTAATTACGTCGCTTAAGGCTCCCTTCTTGTTATTTATTTAATTGGTTATAGCCCACTGCGGAGAGATTGATTTGGAATCTGTTACAAAATTTTCCTCTATCCAGCTCAAAAGTTTCAATTCTTAAAACGGTCACGTATAGCCAAGATGTGATGTGAGAAAATTTTTATATTCGCGGTGTAACGTTAAGACTGAAATCCTTGGTGTGCAACGATGAACCTCATAGGCTCTTAGTCAAAAAAGAAAGTTATTTATAGTTTAAATTAATCTGAATATGAATATAAAGCTTTATATGCAAGCTATAGAATATTATGCCATATGCCACTTGTGGTACGAGGCACCAACTGATTCAGATTCACTTTCTGAACGCGGCATAAAATAGTAAAACATTATGTGCCAAAAAGTTGGAATTTTCAATATTTTTTGATGAAAATTGGTCCATAACAGTATTAGCTTAAGTACCAATCATAGGCAATTCAGTTCACGTACGTCTATTTTTTAGATCCCATCTCCCATGAAAAATAAGCCTTATATAGAGATAAAACCTAATGTACAGTTTTATATGACTACCATCTTCACCGTAGAAAAGACTACAAAAACAACGAAAAAGCGAAATTTTCGTATTCTATAATATTGAATAGGCGTATTGGATTATTTGCATTTTTGCGGAATATATTTTTATCGCATCTCCACATGACTAAAACATCTAGAAAGCCATAATCAAAACATTTGCGTTCAAATCGTAAATGGAACTTAAATGCACGGATTATAGTTCAGGCAATTGGATATTATCGAATTTAGGGATTTAACAACACGATAACCATTACATGCAATTTGCGACTTTCGTAATTGTTCGCTTAGGAAGGATTGAACAAACTTATGAAAATATGTCTTCAAATAGTTGCCGAAATAATAAGGTTTAAACGAAAACACTTCATTCCAACTGATGATTGAAAATATGTTTGTCTATTCATCTAATTCATTTCTTTTTGATCCATTAATCTATTTCATTTTATTTCATTTAACTTAATAGAGAAATAGGTAGTAGAGTTTTCAGGTAGAAAGGTTGAAAATATCATTTGCAATATGATTAATAGATAATTTGAACATTTATATTTCGATTCGAGTTCCGACAATTCGAATATTAGGCTAAGAGGGCTCTATCAAGCCAAATGCAAACAAATCTGAGTTATTTGTATCAATTTCTGTCTTTTACATAACGGAGATGTACTTGAGAATACGCTTACGTACGACGTAAATCTTAGCGTTGGGCCTATCAGCTTTTCGCAAAAAAACATTTTTCTAGACAGAAAAAAAGACAACACGCCAATGGAATTGAAAAGAAAAGAGATGACGTCCTCATCTGCATGTACAATCACATCACTCCGATATATATTATTTTCTTTGAGGACATAATCAAAATTAATAATGAATTTGCTTTTAAAGAAATCTACGATAGTACTGAATGGGACTTCTTCTTAAAGGCGTATCCATAGGTAACTAATGTAGATCTTATTGTGTCTACTAATTCGAATTACTTATTAATATCAAGCTTACTTTTCTTTATTGTAGTGCAAAAAGGAAAATGGCCTAGTCCGGTGCGTGCAGCAGCAACACGGACACATTGTGAGATAAATTATATTTTAAAATTACATATTTAAGCCAGTAGCGCACAAATTTCTTTCTGATTTTTAAGTTGTTGAAAACTATTGATTGCATTAAAGTGCCTTCTGATTGACCTTTGAGTGTTATAATAAGGGCAAGTCAAAGTAAACTTCTCACTTGCATAACAGTTGTGAAACTTTAAAGAGTTCGGCAAGATAGAATACGCTTATAAACGGTGTTTGTAAATTTCACACAATGAAGAAAAAGAAGAATGAAAATGAGGATAAATGTAAATATCAACGTAGTACAATTTGACACATACGTCAAAAATTCATTCATACCAAATTTAGTTTACACAATGCTATACAAAGCAGACAGTGCGGCTCACAATGCCAAGCATTTGATAACAAATATATAAATGGTTCTCTACAATTTTTTATTTGAAAGCAGTTCTATCTTTGACTTATGGAAAAAGCTTATGTTAAAAAAAATATTTTGTAACGACTGTTTTTTTTTTAATTCATAAAAAAACAAGAAGAAAACGATTCGATTTTCGCAAAACATATAAGAAAAATGATATTAAAAATATGGTTGGACGAATTTTTAAAAACACTTCACTTTGACACGCTCATGCCGTTTAAATGTAGGTAAAAAAATTTATGATTTATTGCTTCGACTAGTATTTAAATAAAGAGCAATTCTACTTTGTGGTTTTTTGCTCGTTATTTAGTAACACTAGCATATGTCACGATAGAAATTTGATAATTCTACAGTCCCTGTACAAAAGTTGCACAAATAAGTTATAGCCTAATTTTTTCATTTAATAAAATAAAAGTAGTAGGTGTAAAAGATTCGGTCATAACCAAACATAATTTTCTCATTTCTCCGTATTATATTTGCAAACTTTTGCTAATTATAAAAAGTAAAGCTATTTTGTGCTATAACACCAAGAGTTTTAAGTTACATGCAAGTAAACAGAAACGATTTTTTTCTTGGAATATTTTACTCCTCCTCAACCTTATAAACAACCAACTTATTGTGCACTCGCTAGCAGATAACGAAGATGTACTTATTTTAATCATGTCGTTTGTAGCATAGACAGGTACGCATCGCGAACTTTTCAAATTTCGTAAATACGATAACTTTAGAATTATAATTCAATAGTTGAAAAAATAAAACTATCCCGTAAAAATTGTAAAGATTTCAATAGTCTTAGGTTTACTAACGCAGTGACGTCTTTTGTATACTGCAAAACATTCTAAGAATACCGCTGTACACTTCAGAATCCCGCGAGAAATCAAGACGAAAACGTCAAATTTCATATCAACCGTGTTACTGGATTTGAACTTATGAAAGTGAGCTAGAGGGTACGGCCATGCCGGAATAACTGGCAGTCGTGAATGATGTATTTTTTGTACACATAAAATTTAATCGAAAATGGCACGACTTTTATTCAAGACGACGAATTGATGTAAAAATTCATTAGAATCAGTAGTAAAAGTACTTTTACTCTGTCCATAGCAAAATATAAATGCTTTGAAGCAAATTTGATATCTAAAAGGTAAAGATCTACATTGTCACTAACAAAATAGCTAGCGTTTTAGAAACGAACAATACATATTTCTAATTCGTCTCTATCCATCCAATTCAATCTTAGTCTATTTGTCCCTTGTTGCGGCCCTCACAGTCATGAAAGTAACACGAATTATATGCGCATATGTCAAATATTGTTTTAAATTAGTTATTATCTATAATGGATATTGATCTAAATATTGGTGTATGTTAGGCTAACTGAAAACGTTATAATTCAAAGGAAAAAAATAACTATATATTTCTATACTATTCTTCTTGCGATTGCTTAAATAATTGAATTGAAATTTTTTTCCGAGTATTCAAAACACCCGTATATTGCTGCTGCAGTCGCTTTATTTCGTCAAAGATGCGTAGTTTCATGTCAGTTAAGTATCAGAGTAGGTCTCATCTGGCGAATAATTATAATAATTTGCTTCCCACTAGATACTAACACGAAGGAAGGAACGTACCGATGGGAAGTCTTTTCTCATTGAAGCAGTCTTCTTCTTCCGAAGCTGGGCCAAAGGTTTTTTTGAATGCCTTGGCCCGATTATATTACGAATTTGATGATAATCAATCAACACAATATTGCAACGTCAAGAGTCGAGTAATTCACAGGAAGATAGGGTTTTTAGCACAAATAATTAACAGGAATATTCATCATATAAACTTACGTTTAAAGAAGACTCCACAGTTGCCTACAGATAATATAACGATAATATAGATGAGTTAGTGCAACATTGTTTCCTGAACAAAGGTCTGTTGTTTATAAGTAAATTTGTTGGTTAAGAAAACAAAGTATTAATTATATTTTCACTTGTGATATCTTCATTAAGATTACTAATTGAAAAGTAAAGGCGCATAGCCATAAACTAGGGTACATAACACGTAGGTGTGTAATTATTGGAGCTAAGTAAGAAAATAAGCTTTTTTGGAAAAATTTGGCTTTATCCGCCAATCTAGTCATCTATATTCTACTGACTGGCGCAACTCCAATCTATTCGGCTACCCTTGTAAACGTGCAAGCAATAGTGACGCAGAGACGAAGGATTGCGGACTTCAACTTTGGGATTTTTGCAACTCTGGAACGATGTTTCTGTGCCACTGCCATAATATATCTAAGTCAATGCTGAGTTTCCCAACATAAATCCGATTGTTCGTTGCAACAAGCAACCAAACTGGCGTCATTGAGCATCTGTAGACTAGCACTTTTCAAAAATTATACAAATTTTTTGTTAGAGATGGGGCGTACTTGTAAATCCTGGAAATTAGTGACATATTTGTTATGCAGGCGTTAGCGAACATAAAACAGCTTAAATCAATTTATTAAAGTAAAAATCGCACATTATATTAAACTAATATGTTCTTTGTGATATGCTGTTTATGTATTAAATCAAAAAATATTTACAGTTTTTTTTTTAGGAAAGAAGGACGGAAGGTCTTATTTTCACAGATAAAGAGGTCACCACTTCGAGGTAATCGGAGAAGTAACTAACGAGCTATTTTACTGATGTTTTCGCTCCTGTCAGTTTCCTCTCATTATAATTCTATTCCTGTAGTAATACGCCAGCATTTTTATGTCAAAGAAACTTATTTCTCCTTAAATAACATTTACACTGCCTCAGGCGGCCGACATTTCATATTTTTATACATGTTCTATAGAAGCGTAAAGCTTCACTCATTGTTTTGCAAAAGGAATTTTTCTCACCTTACGTTATAATGTCGGAGTTCCGTTGACCGACTTGATCCATTTTCAATACCAGTCCGCAAAAACTTCCAATGTTTTTGTCAAGTTTGTAGCCGATAGCTTCATCTATGGGACAGACAAAATGTTTAATACATAGAGAACATAAAAACACACGTACCCGCGAATAAACGTGCCTAGATCGACCCAGAATTAAACATTAATTAAGAAAGTATAGGCAATACTTTATACTTTACTTCTGGAAATTACAAACGTTTTTAGAAAATTATAAGATAATAAAGACAAGTAAAATAAATACCGCAGACTAATAACAATCATGTAATTCTTTTCATCTCCGTCTAGAATTCACGGTATGCTCTTTTTAATAAAAGATTATGGTACAACTACTGTTACTATCACAGCTGAAATGGCAGATCTTACGTTAACCCAATTGACCAGTATTTGGATTAAAAAGAAATATTAAATGAAGATGAGTTTCTGTTTAAACGCCGCTCTTAGTTGCTTATTCAATTGCCGTTTCAAGGTGGTTCTTAGAATAAAAATGTGTCTAAATCAATTTACCTGAAGTGATCGCCTTCGGGACTTGACTGCAACACTCTTAAAAATAAAGTAATTATAAGAAACGAAAAACTAGAAAAAGCTATGAAAGAAGTTTATTCGAAAACAATTTGAGCTGCCTCAAGAAATTTCTATATTCGAATCTACACTGAAACGCATTGCAAATACACGACTGCAGTATAGGCAAGTCACGTTTTAACAATAATATAAAAATGTAGTTGAATTTGAAAAACTTTCTACTTTTTAAACTTAAGATTTTTCTTTTTGTCAGTTTACAGTTTGTCATAAATTTATAATAAAATATAATTATTATCAGATCATGGCAATCGAATCGAAAACCAATAACACCAAAAACAAAAACAAGATAAGCATTGTGCTTCCTTCATAAGTCGACAGAATAAATAAATAAAATGCTCCGATCTGCCACGACGAAATAATAATAAACTTTTAAACACAAATACATTTGTATGGCGCTACACATTTTAACGTCGCACTTCATCAGGTTTTTTATGAATCGAGCCAATGTTCCAATATTGATACAAACTTCTCGTACGTGCGATGTTTTTGTTTGACTTTGTGTTTTTGTGCGTGCGTTTGCTGGTATGCATATGCGAGCACTGTGATTGACATACTCAGTTGATTGATTGAAATATGTTGTAAGATGCCATGCTTCACGCCGAGTGTGCGTTTGCGGCAGCGCATGCGCCTACGCGAGGCCAAACAATACCGAATAGCATGTGCAAATACTTTGATAGCACGTGAAACAGTGCAATAACATAAGGTTTTTGTGTCCGTGGATGTGTAAGAAAACCATTCTTAATAAATAACGATGCTTTGCTAAAGATGAACATCATCATTAAAGGCAATCACAATAATTACCATTTTGAGAAGAGCGGCTGTCCAACAAAAATCTTGAAGAGAAGTTAAGCATCTTTGCACACAAATATACCTACTTTCATGTATATTTATAAATTTTATCACTAAAGTGTGTGGTAAATGAGCGGAGTGCTATGTTTATAGACTCTCTTGGGGCGCTTGCGATTTGAATGAAGAAGAAATTTCATGTTTTCTAAATACCGCAAGCTCTTATATGTTAGTCATATAAACCTGATTCTGAGAAAAAATTTACTTTGATCTTTTAGTTCACTAAAATAAAGGCTTATTTGATAGAAAACTTTTTATATAGTCATCTTTTCTCTTCCAAAAAAAAAACTCTTGCTTTCTGCCTTCGTCCGGTTTGATAATTCAAGGTCATAGAATTGCTTTTTCCGATCATGTTAATTACTTAGGAATTATATTGCACAATAAATTAATTTTCCTCAATCAAAATATCAACAACAAATATAACATTGCATTGATTCTAAATTAAATACTACATCCGCCTGAGTCGCCGAGTAGGCAAGAGTCTCGACTAGCAAGTCAATGGTCGTGGGTTCAAATCTCAAGTGCGGTAGAGTTTTTAATAAAGCCGAAGGCCTCAGATGCTAATACTTTAAGACTTTAGTCTTAGAACTGATTCTCTGGCTAAATTTATAATAATAATAATAATAAATTAAATACTGCAAATAAGATTCTCTTATGTAAAGTTGTTTTTCATTTATATTATATATTTTTATGCTGTATACGTCGAGTATGGGGCGACTGTGCTCTAACTCAGCTCAATTATTTGCAAACTTCGAAAAATAAATTATTGAAAGTGATGCTATACATGCCTAGGTAGTTTTCTATGGAAAAGTTTCACAAAAAAACAAGTATATTATTATAATTATACTACTATAAACAAAAATGATTAAATTAGAAAAGGAATGTATATTACATTGTCGTACATGAGTGAAATTGTTGTAAACATATTGCGTAACCTATTTTACAAGCGAAGCTGTAATGCTTAATTTTAATTGGAGGTTTTTATTTGCAGATTCTGCTTCATATACATTGTATGGGTTTATAATGGCATAGAATTAAGCAAATATGTAATATTCTTAAATAACTAAAAGAATGTAATTTACTTTTTCAAATAAATGAATTTTGATCATTTTATATAGTTTGCATTCTACTCTGAAAGTTTTACTGTTTTATCGTGAGTGTTAAGGTAAAAATAATTGCTATTTTGAATATACAGAAAAACTGACAATTTTACAGTATATTGCTATCGCAACCACAAAAGTGCCTAAAATTTCTTCACAATGAATACACGCAACTACACGTTTGCCCTCTTGCCGGTAAAATCATAAGCCCGTCAGTATAAAATATAGTCGTATGGCCCGACTATTAAATTGGTATTCGCAAGTCCAAATCTAAATTGCGTTTTGACCATACTTATCTGTAGTGAAGTAATGGCATAAGTAACAGTTTCCGATAGAGCACACAACCATTAGGCTGCGGCCACTCAAACTTCCGCTCTCTATCTCTACTTCTTTCGTTTTCATCACTCCTTTCTGATCTTGATCGTGTTATACCCGGGAAGGACACCGCCTGTGTGATTAGTCAAACTCAAGAAAAATTAAACTATCTGGGATTTCGAAGAAAAAAATTGAGTCAAAGAATTTGCAAACGTCTCGTCGACACCAGTTTCAATATCATTAAAAGCTTTTGCAGACAGAGAAAAAATGATGATCAGATGGTTCTTCATTTTTTTCCGAATTGTTATAGAGTATGATATAAATTTTCGAAATTTTACCTCAGTTGCACTTTTTAATCCCTTTAGTTATTAATGGAAGAGCAATCGAGTGTCTGGTGAGGTCGGAGCAGTTCATGACGTGGCTTCAATATTGGTTTTTCGCCACAGTATCGCACGTTAGTATATTATGTTTGAGCTGCATCCCTCTTTAGTAATTTCTTCAAACGCGTTTCGCAGACGAAAACAGTCTTCATGAAAATTTTTTTCCGCTCCATTTTTCCTCGTCGTAAGATATCTTCCTTACTTTTTTAAAGAATTAGATCGGTTTTATCTACGACTGCTTAGCCAACGCAAGGAATTTTTAATGCGAAACCAATTCGGATGCTGCTGATTTTGGTTAAGCATTTTGAGCACAGACTCAATGAAATGACTTAAAAAATGGCACAATGTTTTTGCTTTTTTTTAAATTATATTCTAGGTTCTTTCATATATCTCGATCATTTTTTCACTTGAAAAAGGAATTTATTGAGAAAAATTGGTACAATATATCATAATCGGAATATTTTCCAACATTTTGGGCAACTCTCTATATTTATGGCAACATGGCCATACCGTGTCGAAAGATCGATACTTGGATTGGCAGCGATCCAATCATTTTCGCACTTCTTCGGCATTTCGCATGCATGCTGCATGGATCTGAATAACCGGCAATCAGAAGGCGCAACGAGAGTCAGTTTGCTGCTGTTTCCGCACTGGTTATATAACTACGTTACTCTTTTTCGAGCTGCTGTGTCGATTCTTACAGTGAATGGGTACATCAAGACTTCTTGGCTTGGAATTGATAGTATAAAAATGGACGACGTTTATTTACAGCAGGATGGAGCTGACTGCTAAAACAATGGCTTTAATGTGCTGTTGATTTAAAATGAAACCAGTTTTGTTGAAGGATCATATAAATATTATAAGCATTAAATAATATATTATGATCTATTTTATTGTTTGTCCACTTAATTATTCGTCTATGTATAAGTTTTCAGGCTCTTAAAAACGAGTTCGCCTGCATGTTCGGGTGATAATCCCGAAACCACGAACATTACTATGTTTACCCAGCACACTATAGGCTAATGACGCCTTTATCTATTTTGTAGCTTACACAAAGGCACTCCTGAAAACGAAACAGCCCCATATTCTTAGTAGCGGCTGCAGCTCTTAGTAATTGAGAGAAATGTTTTGTCGTTAATTCTAATTTAAGTTGTCTTCTTGAAACAGCCGTCATCTAAGGGAGTGCTGTAGTAGGCAATCTTATTTTCCTTTCGTTATTCCAGTCTTGCCAGGCGACTTTACAGCTGACTATCCCAGTAAAATTATTGCCTTTCAAATTTCACTAAAAAAAAATATAATTTTTCCATGAATGATAAAAACCAAAAGTGATAATTTTTCCATATAAATCGTATGCCGTTTTTCTTTTTAGAAATCATCGCAACTATTTTGGCTAGTGTTAACATCCAAGATGATTGTTTCGTTGTGTCTATTGTCTTAGTAGTGCATTTCTAACACACTAAATAGAGATGGACACCTCTTTGGAGCCACAGATATTCGAAATAGTCGTTGATGTTCACATGACATGGGGTGAATTCTTCAAACGTTTTCTTGAGGCTTATCCATTTTCGCTTCTTTAAAATGATCAATTTTAAAGAGTCGTTAATCGAGTTAATTTCCATACACTTTTCGCTGGATAATAATCATCATGAATTTTTAACACCATTCAATGATTTTTACCAGCATCATTGGTCAAATTAAATGAGAAAAGCCAGACTTCTCACAAATAAGCTTTTCTTGGTATATGCAGCCTAAAAATATCACCATAAAATGAAAATGGCACGCCTTCTTTTGAAAACCGAAATAATGCCAGAGATTTTTATTCGTCCAATTTCTGGGAACTTCTGTTTTCAAATTTCGATACGTGTTACCAGATATGTAAACTTTACCATCGATGGCCCTAGCTGTTAATGTAGTTGCTGTGAAATAATGTCATTGTGGCCATTTTAGTTCACATCTGGCAAAGCTTTTCATCTAACAACAGCGCAAATTTCATACAACAATATAATTTGCAGCAGCGTGAAATATGTCATGCTTTGCGCAATAAAGACTCTTCGAAGAAAAGAAAATGACTCAATGTGATAATGGGGTAAGATTTTTAAAGACATGGCATTTACAAATTGCCAGGCAGATAAGAAAAATGCACTGTTAGCAATAAACAATACTTCAAATAAAATTTTTTTTTTTCATTCTTATGATAAAAAAATTCGTTTTCATACTTACTATCTTTGGATACAAATTGAACGGCAATCGATGCAGTGCGAACGAAGTTAATAAAACTCTAAAATCGATTGGTACTACACATGCACCTATCCTACTTACAGTTAGACTAAATTCACAGTATTTAAGAATGATAAAGAATTTAAAGTCTATTTATTGCGCTAATAAAAGCTTCCGCAATACAAAGCTTACATTAGAGGAAGAAATAAGTTCAGAAATGTTCTCATTAACTATGCGAACAGGAGGGTGACGTTTGGATTGATTCGAATATCAGATTATCGCATACTAACTATTAGTAGCATATTTTCTTACGGGTTATTGATTCGGTCAAGTTAAAAATTTGATCCTTCTTTCGAAGAGTTTTTTAGTTCTTACACTGACTACCAACACTGTGCTGCACAATATAATTTTGTTAAAGTTTAGATTTTTATTTTTATTTTGAACGAAAGGTAAAGCAAAAAAGTACAGTGAAATAAATAGAGAACCCAAACTTTGTTAAAACACAAGTGTGCATTTCGCGGCTACTGGAACATATCACTGAATGTTACAAACAAAAAATTAGAAAGACGACTATATGAATGGCCTATGGAAGAGATGAAGATTTAAAAATCAAAATTCATGACAAACATATCTTGTAAACGCGAGAGAGGACAGTGACAAGTGAAGAAAAACCTTAGTTACAAGAGTAAAATTATCAATGGCTTGTTTTGAAAGAGTAGATAGTAATTACTCATATCGAATGCTCATACGCAAGTATTTGTATCTAAGTACATCGTAGACTCGCAATAACGAACATTTTGCATAAATTTGTTTCGACGAAAATACATCAATTCGACGTATAATTTTATATATCATCACAGTTGCAAAAATGAGCATAGAAACTTGGTATTTGAGAGGAACATTCTTTAATCGGTTAAAAATATGAGCGTGGTCTATACACCGGTAGCTCACAATGTAGGAGAAATTTAATGCATTCCAGAAAACACCAACAATTTTTTATATAACTTTCGGTTCAGTATATATGTTCTTAAAAGTCTATTGCCCAAATATTTGCCTAAATCACCTGCATGTTCGATACAAAATGATCTCGATCGTCTTACTAATATCTCCCCACTTAACGAGAACATTTTCATTGCAATTTATTTTCAGTTCGTTTGTTTGTGAAGATATCTACTTTCTTCTACAGAAAAGCCTTAAGTCAAAAACCCCTCAAATTGGCGGGTGCTCATTGTTAAGCAAAACCATAAACAAAATTTCACCCCGTGAAAGCTTTGTATTGGTGCTACAGCAAGCGGATCACACGCGTTTATTCAGCTTCCTGATGGCGCAATACAATGATACTCACCACATACAATTACAAAAAAACTAAAAAAAGCATATATATATGCATGCATATAAAAATATAAATTAAATGAAATGAAAAAAAAAAAAACAAACAAATCATGCAGAATATCAAGGTTTCTCAAGCTATTCAACAGTATTTCGAGAAATTGTGTAGTGGATTTGTAATGAGGAAGGAATGAAGCAACAAGAAGACAAAAGCAACGTATACCTGGAAGCAGCAAAAGAAAACTAAGTTGTGGTCCGGTGACTGCCACCAAAAAGCACGCTATGGCGCATTAAAGAGTTCATTTATGTTAATAAGAACGTTTAAGTTTTCTGCCTATGACTGCGAATTTGTAGACATATTAATTTTGTTGTATAGTTTATAGAAGATAGCGACGATCGCACAAATTACACGTTTAATTTCAATTAGCTCATTGCTCTGACTTGCAGTAAGTTAATCTATATATTGCCTATATTTCATTAAAAATTCCCAAACGGAAGCTTGGCACAGATGGATCGCTTCAATGTGAACGGTTTCGCCCCGTTTCTTGCGAATTGTAGTTAATCCAAATCACTGTTTTCCTCTTAAGGTTTTTTGCAATTGTTGATTTTAGTTTCTGCACTTAATATTATAAAGTATTAGAAGTAATTCTGCTAATTAAGGCGGGGCGGAAAGAGCCCATCTGTATTTAATACTAACATTTCTGTCCGAATCATACGTTGTATTGCAATTTTTGGATAAATACTTTAAATGAACAAAGTAAAAATAGGTACGGAAAGACTCAGCCCAGTTAATAATAACTTTCACATTGCTTTAATTTTTCTTAATCTCAATTTGATTGATATTCCTTCAAATTGTCGCTGGGTTCGGTTTTTCTTAACTGCGTGTTTATTTTATATTAATGATGCTATTTTCTGGTTATTGCATCTTTCCAACACGTGTAACATATATGTACGCCAGGAAACTTTAATAGCTAATGATAAAGTATGACGAAATTTCGTTTTGAGGATTATTATAGATTAAATGAATTTGCGGTCCACTGTACAAATCAGAAAAGGTTGTAATCAGAATTTTTTTTTTTTTTTTGACTGCCTTGTAATGCTAAATGTTGCCGGATACCTCGTGCAATATACATAATAACCGCATTAGATGTAGTTGGATGTCGTGTCGACTGTTGTCCTATATTTTAATTGGTTAGCTAACCATATTTACCGGAGTATTGCATTTTATTGTTCTGTGACGCATACTCAAAGTTATACGAAATTATCTTTATATTTTGAAAGTTCAACGCTTGACGAAGATGAACTGCTTGTCTGTTTTACTGCGTTGCCTTACAAACGTTCATCGATATGATTTGTATTTGGTGCGTGTGTGCATTTATCGAAATGTTTATTTTGTAATATTGTTTTTGCTTACTTGCGCTCTATTTCTTTTCTCATTTCATCCTTAATTTACAATTTTTGCTTCTGGGTGGCGCTATGCATGGCACTTCATCAAGTATAGGTTAAGGTGCAAAAAGTGTGTGTGTATTTGCATGTGGCAGGGTCCGGTAATGTTGATGATCCCAATAAAACAAAATAAGTCAATAGCACGAACTGGCATCAGTTTCTTAACAATATTGCCCTTATTGTAAAACATAACTAGTAGGAAAATTATCTGCGGTGGTGGTCGAATCTTTAATACCCATCATCCTCATACTAAAAAAGAAGAAAAGAACTAAATTGTCCGACTCTATAATATTGAGTGGACGTAGCTGATTGTGTCTCTTCTCAGAATAAAAGCTGAAATTTATACGGTACATACGTTGTAATTTATGAGTAACAACGAAAAAAAAAACGGAAAGCAGAAATGTTCACAGTTTTTGTTGTATAAGGATGTGGGAGTTGCAGACGTATCCTTTGTATGCCTTGGGCCACTCACAAACTTTTTCGCAAATTCGGTGTCGAATCACTTTCGCTAACGGGAGAATATGTGTCGCAGTTACTATACAGTTGGGCAGACGGACAGATAGACACGTGTGCAGACGAACACACCCGCATGCTTGTAGACCTTTTGGAGTTTTTGAGGTTTACTTCCTACGGTGGTAGGTAAAAAGATGACAGTCACAAGAAGATGCTCTTATGTAATTATCGTATGAGAGAAATTGAAAACAAGGCCGAAGTGCCGTAATTCTAAAGAAAATCGATATTTTTATAATGCAGAACATACAGATGTAGGGTCTAGTCCGTCTAATTCCCATATTGTATTTTTCATAGTTTTATATTAGATGTGTGAATAAGTGCCCGCCAATTTCTTTTTAAAATTGAAGAGATATTTAAAAAAAATATTGGAAGTTGATACAATATATCGTAAAAGAATAGCCGTTGTTTCTCTCATCTTTAACGTAAGGTGAATTAGTTGTGAAATAGTTAGCTGATTCCCTGAAGCTATACATGAAAGAATCCATATTTGCTCATCGTCAATAGAAAGTATATTCCGTTCAAAAAAACCATAAGTCATCTTTTGAAGTCCCAATTAATCGAAAAGAGTAATGTCTGCTGATAACGGCCGGGATAGGACATTCCATGTTGGAATACATTATTTGCTGAGCTAGTTTGTTCTATGAGAATAGAAATCTTGTAAAAGTTCCAAGCAATTTAATTGAATACGCTTTAGTGCGAGAACTTATACAGTTACGTTTGGTTTAAAGACACAACTTTTACATGAAGAAAGTTACAGCCTTACTCAGAATCCTGTAATCAAAAGAACATTTTGGGTGGCGATTGTACTTTGCAACTAGGAAATTGTAGATCACTTTCCGAATTTATTAACGGAAAAGTAATAAACGTATTGAATCGAGTTTTTGTTTTTGTTGCTTATCTCAGCAGAACAAAATCAACAACAATGGAGCAAAATGTTGTAATTACGATATATTTCACTAGGTTTGTAATCTTAAAGCTCAAGTCGAGAGAGAAGTCAAATAATAAGAATTTAGTATTTGAAAGTTATCGAATGACTTTTTGTAACTTCCTTAAAATATAGAGTAAATAACTTGCTCTAAGTTGGCAAATTCACAATCCAGTTGTGTGAATCTCAGTTTAGGGAGCTGGTAGAATAAAACGCAAATAAACGGAATTTTACTTAGCAAAATAAAGCAAGTTTACCTGTTCCTCTACCTAAATATTTTGCCAAGAGATTTAATTTCTCTATGTTTATTGAGTTACTTATTCGCAATATTACCTAAATAGTTGACTTTGTAAAACAATATATGTCTTTATTAACCTTAATCCTGATAAGTGTTTTTATAAATATGTCCTGCACCCCAGCTTCTGTTTTTGTTTGTATCTTAAACTCATTTCAAACAAACTATACATAAGCACAAAATGTTATACACCTGCCATATATCTTTAGACTCATTATCGAACGATGAGAGATATATTCATTTTGTCAAAAGGTTTGCAATGTCCATAGAAAAGCTTCAGGAACTCCACAAAAAACATATATTTTTGATCAGAATCAAATTCTAAGCCGGCTTAAGTTATCTGGCAGCGAAAGCCTCTTCTGTCAATTTAAAGCACGTTAGTATTTTCAAAGCGGCTCCTTCTCAATCTAGAGCTATCTCATCTTTTAAAATTCTAGTTCCGACTGAAAATATAGATTTCATGTTAAACAAACTATTGTGGCTGGTTGGATCCTAAATTAAGGAATTTATCCCTCGGGATCAACCCCGTAATGCTAATGCAGTAGCTCTTTCCCCTTCAAAAAACGAAATAGTTCTTCAGGCTCATTTTTTCTCATATATGAAAATGCTAGCGGTCTAAATTCAAAAATTCGCTCTAGCTTCCTAATTTCAGTGAGCACCGAGTTTTGCTGTTTGGTCTTCACTGAAACTTAGTTAAAGCCGGATCTACATTCGTCGGAACTTTTCCATAATTCGTTTCACGTTTTCAGAAACGATGGATTGTATCGCAATGGTGTTGGTGTTTTAACTGCCATTTCTTCGGCAGTCCCCTCCTATTCATTTGAATTTCCAACTACTCCCGACGTTGAATTTATCGCCATTCGAGTGAAATTTCCTAATAAATACTTATATGTGACCTGCTCCTATATTCCCCCAAATTCGGATATCTCTGTATATAAGAAACAGGCCGCCCTCTTTTGTGAAGTGGCCAAGCAATCTAAACCTAGCGATATAGTCATTGCGTTCGGTGACTTCAATTTGCCTCAAGTCACTTGGTGTTACAGTGATAGTTCTGGCTGTTTTATCCCTACCTCAACATCTGGTAGAGTCGTTGTGTTCTTTAATGAATTATTTGATCATAATTTAGTTCAATACAATGGTCCCCCCAATTGCAATGGTAGATTGCTTGATCTTTGCTTTGCCAATTTTCCTAAAATTTGCGTTAATCGTTGTCTTCCGTTTAGTTTACCTGAGGATCCATATCATCCAGCATTGGGTATTTCCTTTCATTACAGGCATGTTGGTTCGTTGAACTTTTTTAACGTTCCAAATTCAAATTTATCATATAAATTTTATGATTTCCATAAAATCAACATTTCTATGCTAAAATTACATCTTTCACATATTATGCTTGATTTGTCAGTGGGAAGTATTCATAGCTTACTGTCGTCGTTCTACAATATATTAAATCTAGCTATTTCTGCATCCATTCCGATCAAGCAGTCCCGTCCTCGGAGCAAGTGTGCCCCGTGGTTTAATAAAACAATTAAATATTACAAGAATAGGAAAAACAAGCTTTTCAAAAAATTTTCGATAAGTGATTCTTCTCTCGACTATTTCGCTTACTCAGTGGCAAGGCACAAATTTAATTCCCTCAACCGCCAGTACCATTGCGGATACCTCCAGTTTGTTAAATCCTCCTTGCTTGCTAATCCTAAATACTTTTTTAAGTTCGTTAATTCCAATAGAAAGATTTCCATAAATCCCTCGCATGTGTTTTTTAATGGCTCCGAGCCCTCGGATGATTTTGAAACCTCAAATCTCTTTGCGGAATACCCCCGTCTGAACTTTTCAACTGCCAATTTTGATTTATCAGCAGACTATCCACATCCGATTTCTAATTTGATTTCAATTCCTAACCTTGTTACATCTGAAAATGACGTTTTTAAAGGATTGAGCTTTCTAAAATATAACTGTTCGCCTGGACCTGACGGAATCTCCTCATTTGTACTTATATCTTGTGCTGGCGAGCTATGTGGTGTTATCTCAAAGATTTTTAACAAGTTCTTGAATTTAGGGGTTTCCCTTTGTGTTGGAAGACTTGTTTCATTATTCCTATTCACAAACGTGGTAGTAGGCAACTTGTAGAGAATTACAGAGGCATTGCCAAGTTGAGTTTCTGGCCTAAACTGTTCGAGCGAATTGTGAAATTGTGAAATATACAATTTCCATGAAATCGTATATTTCTCCTCTCCAACATGGTTTTCGAAAGGGAAGATCTACGGTCACCAATCTGTTAGAGTTTACTTCTCATGTTTGCAAGGTTTTTTCTAGTGACTCTCGCACTGATGTCATATACACTGATTTTAGCAAACCATTTGATTTTGTTAACCATAGACTACTTATCTTTAAACTCCAAGCCTCTGGCTTACCTTTCTTCTTAATGGAATGGTTAAGCTCTTATCTGCTCGGTAGATCATTCAGGGTTTTGTTTAAACTCATTACCTCGGATGAATTGCCCGTGACGTCTGGTGCATCTTAGGCCCCATTTATTTTTGGTATATATATTAACGATCTCCCATCGGTGATTAATTCCAGTCAGATCTTAATGTACGCTGATGATGCGAAACTGTTTTCTTCCTTCTCTGTAGAATCGCAATCACATCACCTTTAAAGTGACTTGAATAATTTGGTTGCATGGTGCTCTTTGAATCTTCTGGAACTGTGTCTAAATAAATGTAAGAAGATTACTTTCTCAACAAGAAAGTCATTCATTACTCAGTATTTCATTGATTCGCATAAGTTAAAAGGGCGTCGATACGTTCACAGATTTAGGCGTTCTATTTGACCATAGATTGCGTTTTAACTTGCACATTGAGCTCTCGTTAAGCAAAACATTTGGTTTTTTAAAGAGGTGGTCCGAAGAGCTTGATGATCCTTACATTACTAAAAGGCTGTACATGTGTTTGGTTAGACCTATACTTGAGTATGCCTCAGTTGTGTGGTCTCCTTCATAAACGTGCTACGTAGATTCAATTGAATCTGTTCAAAAGCAATTCTTGCTGTTTGCCCTTAGAAATTTGGGTTGGGATCCGATTGCCTCTCTTCCTCCGTATGAAAATAGGTTGCTTCTGCTGTCCCTACCGTCTCTTGAGAAACGTAGATTTGTTCTTGGCGTTTCCTTTCTAATTAAAGTAATAAATGGTGCTATTGACTCGCCTTCATTACTTGGTGAAATAAGCTTTAATGTCCCTAACCGCTTCTCTAGGCATTTTATCTTGGTTAAGCTTAATCAGTCTAAATTTAATTATGAGCTGTTCAATCCGCTCAGAGTCGTTTGCAAGAACCTAAATTACGTCTACCACTTATTCTCGTTATCGGACTCTTTAAAGTCCATTAAAGCAACATTGCTTAATACGCGCGATTTACCTATGTCATATTTAAACTAGCTTTTATCCTTAAAAAGTCGTTACGTTTCGAAAGTGAATTATTGTCAATTTATTATCGGTTGCCAGGCTTATGCATGTTTGCGATGGCTTAGGGGTTCATTTGCAATTTGCAGCTAGGCCTCACCACTGACCAGAGTGGGGTTTATTGTTCCATACACAATAAACCGTTCTGGACTCTGGTTTTGTTTAGGCCCCTACTCTGTGGGGATTGTCTAACTCGCCAGGGGGCGTAGTACGCTTAAAGTGGCTTGGGCCACCGCGGGGTTAAGCCTTTCAGGCAGGAACCCACGATAAACCCTTGCTACAATTCTGGGGATCTTGACGTATGGGTCCGTGTAATTCTGGACTTCGGCGTATCGAAGGTGGCAACCAAGGCAGCTCTATAACGCACCATTTTAAAACAGTCACGACAAGCTAGAATTGGACTTTGTGTGAACTTGGCCTTTAATATTTCCAATTAGATTTGCTGATAGTCTGCCGGTGTATTCCTTTCTTTAGCAACTCAGGCAGACGAACTTGGGTACAAACCGCCGGCACCACGAGGCATTACTGTAGTAATCTTTTTTCGGGCCCGAAGATGATATTCTATAATTCGTTCATATAAGTAAGTACACCTAATGAAGCATTCGAGCTGTACCAGCTTTTAATGAGTGGCCCTCAGCAACAAAAAAGTGTTCAGGAACATGTCTCAAAAAGATAATGATTGCATTACATAAACGAAAATAGACTTTATTTGGGATTAAAAAGTATAATTAACTTAAGGTGCTGACCATAGTACAGGCATAATTAGACAAACATTCATCTATAAACTATAATTAAATGAACATAAGTTAACAAGTTGAAAAAAATGAAATATACCAATTCTAAGTAAAATTTAAGTAGACTAAATTGAAATATATATCAAACATAAGTAGAATATATTGAAATATATATTGAATCTGAATAGAATAAAAATTGAAATATGTTTTAAATCTAAACGCCGGATAAAGTGACATTTATTTACGTTGATTCTTAATGGTCGTTCAAGTGGTGGTCTAGAATTCTGCCTGTAATGATGATATTAAACGGATAGATAGAGACATTCGGCTCCAAGTGATGGCCAACGACGCTACCTAAAACCAACCAGGACGTTGCCAGCACGAAGTGCAAGCTAAATGTGTTACTCTTAATTGAAATAGCTCTCGTCTCGGCATCGTAAACGTTGTGTATGCTTTACTGGACTATTGCGTCTGGTACTGATTTATTGTAAAAATTGTGTAAGTCTCGGTCTAATGCACGTCACCTGAAATTTGTGCCCAGCGACGTCTAAGGCTAAGAACTCGTCTCTTCGTAGCGAATAGACCAAGCTAGCTCTTAGTTTAGTGGCCACTATGCTTAGACGTTAAAAAAAGTTATTAGGCAAAATTATCTGCACTCTGTTGCCTCTTATCACAGTTAAGAGAAAATATTTCAGTTTTCATGGCCTAATCAGCGCTTCTTTAGTTGCATTTGAAAGTTTTGTTGGTTATTGTTATTTTTCATGTGATCGTAACTTGAGTTGGTCCCCTTGAGAAGTTCTGTAGGTTTTCTGGATGTAAGCTTCGTAAGGTGTAGTTTAGAGTTTGAAAGTTTTGTTGCTTATTGTTATTTTTCATGTGATCGTAACTAGAGTTGTGCCCTTTGAGAAGTTCTGTAGGTTTTCTGCATGTAAGTTTCGTAAGATGTAGTTTAGAGATTCTTCCTTGCGCTTTTTTATTTTTTAACTTTTGTTTATAGCGTTTTTTTCCTAACTTTTTTCCTTTTTTTCATTGTTAACGATTCTATCGTGATATTTTATATTTTAAATTTTTATCGATTTTTTTCTTTTGATGTGTTTTTTTTTTTACATTATTTATTTTTCAATAACACTTGCTTGTAGGCATGTTTCATTATAAATAAATAAATTGAAATAAACCACTTTAAAAGTGTAAGCCTTTTGAAGTTATATATATGAATGAACGCAAGCGTGTAAAGTGAAGGAAATTGTTTGTTGCCTTAAAGTTGAGAGCTGTGTTAATTAGGTTATAAGGGCCAGAAATGGAAATTCGCCGTATGACAAAGTTGCCCAGATAAACGCTGTACTACCGAGTTTCCACATCTTCTTCCTTAAAACTTACATTTTATTTAAAAGGCAATACAAATCAAAAGGCAATAATAACCAAAATCAAAGCTCGGAAAAGTTTTTTGATAGGTTTAAAATATTTCATACCTTTGCTACATTAAACTGTTTCAACGTCTTTCTACATTTTTTGGTTTAATATTGAGCATATAGTTTACATAATTTTATTCTTAGAACATACTAGATTTTTATCTGTTAGAGTAGTAAAAAATCGATAAGAGGTAGAAGATATTTATCATCTTTTTTAAGAAAACTTTATTGACACTGAAAACAATCTCTTGAAATCTATTTATAATTTTTTGGAAGAAACATATTTTTGATTGCCTCACCGTCTCTATCGACTAAAAGTGTATGTCTATATGTGTATGTTAAAAAACGTACTAGACAGTTTGACTGCATGTCATCACTCAGTGGAGCCGTAAAGTCGGGTTTTACTGAATAACTTTGTTTGATGGCTGCCATCAATATAATAAAAGCACTTAGCAAACCTGTGGTTTAGAACAGGGAGTGCGAATAAGAGAAATAGCATAATGGAGAATAGGAGCAGGATATAAAAAAAAACTTTTCTGAATACGTACACATTGTTATGCAATGCAGCTACTTGGGTTTATATGTAAGTGTATCCATGAGTCAATGCGGTTTTGTTGCTCAAGAATAAAGAGGATATATAAAGTATTGCTGCAGACCGTCAAAATCCTAATTCATTATAAGCAGTTGTTTTTCTGCATGTGTTCGTTTTATGACTTTCTTTCAGATATTTGTTATGGTTATGTAAAATTTTGATTATTTACATACCAAGCTTAAAGCGCAAGAGCAAAATAATAACAACAACAATCTTGATTTTGAAAGATTAGCTGTCATTGTTGGTCTGAAACCACAATAATCATCGTTTGGCTGGTCACGAATGAATAAATGAATGATTATCCATAATTAAAAAGTCTAGTGTATTGCTGGGGTTTATCCTAAATGCGTTAATTAGAACAGTTTCCAAATTATTTCATTACCGACTGTTATGAGCAATTGTGCCCACGGCATCTTTGCTAATTGTTCAATATTTATGGAAAGTGTTTTTAATGGGTACTATGTGCGATTAATCTGTATTCAATTCAATTCAGCTATATTTTTTTCACTCTTATATAAATAATAATATCAGCAGACAATGTAGAGAGACAACCCCTACTACAGCTCTCAGATGGTGTTGGTCATATTAAATTTGAGGAATCAATCATGTCGTTCGCGGCTTCAAAGTCTTGTACAGAAAGGTGACGGACGAGCGGGAAAAGTTCAAGGCTGTCTTTGAAGTTCTATTTGCCGTGTTGGGGGTTTTCATCGCCTTTACCGTTTACTCTGTGCTATATAAATATGTTATATCTATTAAAATCTTGACTACTTTTTCGTTTCGCCATATTATAATACCTAAGGCGTGGAGCTTGGTTTAACGGAGTTACCAGTCGAGAAATTGAGTGGCAGCAATCTTGAAAGCAATTTCTATTTGGCCATAAGCGCCACGTTCCTGCAATTAATGCATTTAATTTTATTGACATTCAACTACCAAAATACACATTAGCACCTACTTCTCAAAAAGATACATCGTCGTGTGCGGTTAGTTCGTAAATGTCGAACGCTTATAAAAACTAACCATTTTAGGCATATTGATTGTTTTTCCTTTTTCTTATATATGCGCTTGCAAGTGTGCTTGTAACGAAGTGTGAGTGTAGTATCTCGCTTAGCTGTGTTAATACACTTCTACAGTGGTAGTCAAATTTGAAATTTCTGACTATTTTGCTATATATCTTAAGGTCGGTTTTACAGAGGTCTACAGTTACTTTTTTTTCATATGTTAGATTAGATTCCGTTCGATTCCAATGGAAAAAAGTTTTCCTTTTTTATTAAACCAAGAAAATTTATACGAATTAACGAAATGACACAAACTGTAAATAAACTTATTGTTAAGCATATAAAATAGAATATATAAAATACAAAAAATGTTAAAACAATTTTTTTTACGTTCATGTCATGCTTTGTGAATTTTTCTGTATTCTATTGTATTTCTATATTTCTATGTGTGATGTTAATCATTTCAAAATACTAAGATTTTTGCTTCTTAATGCTTGCTACGCGGAAATATATAATTGACATTATAGACTCATTAATATACCCTCATAATATCTATGGAAATTAGGATAAAAAATAACTTTTTGAATTTTACATCTTGATCTAAATGTGCTCTCTTTTCAAATGCTTCTATATCGTTTTCGATTTCACATGAATTTTACTACCAATGCTTCATCAAAACTTTATTGAAATATTGCGGTTTGCTATATGTTTCTCGAAATGATATAGTTGCAAGCGGCCAAATTTCAATCTAGTTTTTTATCAGGAAGTCAGATGTGATTAAAAATATAAAAATATTTTATAAAATTGTAAATCAACGCACATGAAAGAAATAGTTTTTTCACATTCATGAGTTCAGCTAACTTTGAATAAAGTGTAACGTACGACGACTGCCATTTGACATCGTACCTTTTGTGTAATAACAAAGTTCTATATCCTAAAGAGGTCAAAAAGGTCGAAGGCTTTAAGCGGATGGACGCATATGTTATTGATAAGCTAGTTAGCATGGTAGTTAGAAGGGGGAAGGACGCGGCGGAAAGGTTTCAATTTTTAGGGGTTAGTTTACATATAAAAATATAAGTTTTTATTCATATTCATATATGAAATATATACCTATATTTATAAATATTTATGTGGGTGAGTGTATTTATTGTCGAAAGAAACAAAGAGGAGATAAGTTGATACAAAGGAGAGAGAAGTGAGTGTGCGAGAGGCCAAGAGAGTGATTAAAGGACTGGAAATCATTTACAAGCAAGTATTAGAAATTTTCAATTTGATTAGGCTCATTTATTTAGTATGTACATATTTGTCTTGTACTTATTTGATTTAGATTGTACTTCGAAGTACTATAGTTTAAATTGGACTTGAGTTTATTCGATATAGTTAACCTAAACTTGAAAAGAGTCCGGGCACTATCTGGAGTGAATGTGGCACCGTAAGGCTGCCTATATGTTGCTGACGGGAAATTTTCTGCTGATGATGAAGACGAGGATAATGACGATGGTGCTACTGTACTTGTTACTGCAGTTGTTATTAATAATGGTATTGTTGTTGTTAATAATGGTCATAGTCTTTACAGATTTTCCTATTGTCCTAACTGCAGGTATTATTGTTTTTGTCGTTTTTTGTGGTTATTATTGATATGCGCGGAAATTTTAAAAATTGTGTGTGAACAATAAATTAGGAAGAAAATGTAAGTGTTCACGAGATTTTCGTGGAAATTTTTCTATATTTTTACGTCATTTTAAAAATTTTTTTATTTTTGTGACTGTTAACGTATTACTGGATTGTATTTCAAATTCCAACTAGAATTCTCTCTTACACTCTTTACACTTCACCATTTGTCTTTGTACCTATTTTTGCTTATGGGTTCGTATTATTGACGTTTACAATTTTATTCTCTTCTCCTTCTAGTTTACAAATCAATGCACGCTGTTCGGACAAACATATAACAGTTTCCCGATGAAAAGAGATATGAACAATCGACCATTTTGGTGGTTGCGTAAATTTTACTATGATATTAATGAAAATCTAATAGGTATAGAAGCCTTTCCATATTTTCGCCTTTGGGTATTACCCTTATGAAATTCAAGTTGTGACGAATTTTCTTTTTGCTAAGGCAGTTAATAGTGGCGTTGGATATTTGGTGTTACTTTTCTAGTCATATATTTGTGGAAAATGCGCTCAAACGTTATCATGCATATATAAATCTATATGTATATGAGGTGGCGCACATTTTTCAGAGTAAGTACGGCTAATAATTTACTGATTATAGCTCATGAAAAAGAACATAATCCTTTAACAATAAATAAAGTTTTTTTTTTTTGTCAATGTTTCGTTGTAACCACAAAATTTCATTTGCTTTCAGTTTTTATTAAAAAAAATATTTCATTATTTCGTCACTTTTATAAACCGTTTCCAGGCATTTTATATACTGCAATTATTGGGGCCTTTCTGAGCGTTCTTATTTCACAAAAAGAAAACTTAAAATATTAATTCCAAGTATACACAGGTGGCTGCTAGTTTTGATTTATATAATCAGTTTAATAAGTATAATTTTTTTGAATTTAACAATCCGCTAAAGGGTTGCATTAGTAACAGATGTTACAAAACAAAATCAAATGTTCCAGAAGTCGATTTCTTCGAAAAAAACACAGCGATAATTCCATTACAATATGCTATCACTATCATAAAACTGGAAGTTGCAATTTATTTCGTAGTATCGAAATCATCAGTACGAAAGCAGTTCAAGAACAGACCTTAGTAAGATTGGTGCTAATGACTCTTACAATACAATTACTAAAATTGTAAAATTTTTTTTAGAAAGAGTATTTGTTTCATTTTTTCCAAGCACGAAACTAGTAAAGTACTTTGCTAAAAACTTTCAAATCATGGTCAGACGTTTGTCTGATTTCTTGAAGTAGGGAATATAGGGAATTAGGGAAGTAGGGAAGATAGGGAATTTGCTAGACAGCTATGGAAACCATCAGAATGGTTATTATTATTTCACGTATTCATCTATAAAAACAAATACGGTATTTTGTGGTAAACGTGAAATTTATTCAGAATATGCTTATTACAAAGTTTAAAAATCGATATATTTACCATCACTATCTATGATATTTTTCCTCTCATCGGGTAATTTACGAATGCCGTCGCAGTAGAAACTTCGAGACGAAATCCATCTAACCATTTTCGCACGTCTTCAACTTTTGTGAATTGTTGATATGCCAATCATGACAGTATCAATTTGACCACGAGGTAAATAGAAGAACCCAAATCCGGCGAATAATACCCAAGCGGGAGCAGTTCCCAGCTCGACTTAAAGATCAGTTCTCCGATTACGTTTGTTGCATGCCACGGTTTCCCCAGGCTTTAGAAGTTCGTTGTAGATTATCTCTTTCTGATCCAATAAAATTTTCTATTTCATTTCCTAAGCGGCCGTAATTATTCTCGTTGCTTCAGCTGTATTTTGTTTCTTTTTTTTTTAGCTTAAAACCGAATAATGTGCTGATTATTGATATCTATCTCTTTACGTTTGGATATCCAGTGAACAACAACTTAGAACCAACCTAAATTTGTACTGTACACATATAAATGAATACACCATAAAGTTATTTATAAACCAAATATATATATAGAATACATGGTTTTAGCTGAATTTAATAACTTTTAGGATTAAAGACTTAGGAATAAGTCAGCATTTGCAATAACGAAAGCAGCAGATCAGAAACAATTTATTGTAATAAACCGTTTATAATAACCTTTTCCTTAAGGATAGAGCCGTAATACTCATAAGTCGTCTCGAAAATTGTATCTTTAGGCAATGGTAACTCTAAGTTACTGCTGGTACGTAGCGGAGGTTCCGATGCCTTTTCAGCTCAAATATGAGTGGTTTCTTCAAAACGTTTAACTTATTTTTATGCACGATATTTGCATTTGCCGGCGAAGCACGGGTTTTATTCACAGGTGGTCTGGGTAATTTCGTCAGGCTTCAAACCAGTATTAGTTAGCATTGGTCATATCTACTTTTCCATTGACTATATCCTTCGTTAAATATGTAAAAATGATCTTGAGATGAACTGGTCCAAATCAATCGCCATAACAATCCGTCGACATAATATACATTTATAAGCATCTCTAAAGGTAGTTGGCGTCATTGTTAGCAAATCAAAATGTTATTGACCAAAAGTCATACTTTAACTCACATGTAAATTCCTTTAGTTCCCGCGTTAGTTTATACTATTTAGAACCTTGTTCTGTTTAAATATTTATATCTTCAAATGTCTAACAATCAAAGAAACAGTTTTAATTAACTGTTCTATGATTAATTTTATAAAAACTTTAGAAGCAGCGCTGAGTTTAGCAATATGTCTATCGTTTTCAATCCGTTGTCGACTAAATAGTGAAGAATAGGAAAATTTTTCTCCCACAAAACTTGGAAATATTGAGTATTTTCGTTAATGGTTCATAGAATATGTTTGCACAATTTTTTAATATACAAAAGCGTTTTCTGTTAGAACCAGTTTACATAGAAAATTTCAAAGAATCCAATAGTTTGAATATGTTCAACTTGAGTACAATAATTGATGATGAAAGATATTTATGAATATAATATACCGGGTAGAGCGTTATTTTCAGAATATCTTTGCTTTTTTTTCGGGAAATGTCCAAACTAGTACGCCATTTGTAGCAATATCCTACATAGCTATTAAGGTCATTAATATTGAAGCCTGAATGGGCCAAAATTACATTTATACGTCATTATTGGCATAATAAATATTAAATTGTAGAAATTTTGAAGCATCAGGAGTTACGAATGATGATGGTTACATGTTTTAAAGGATAACATCATAATGAAAAGCAGAAGTGGTGACACGTAAGTTCTAGAATGCATATATATGGAAGTTTCTGTCGGCCGGCTTTTTCACTGCTCTTTACAAAAAGCGTAGTGTATGGTAACGGAATTCCGTTAATCAAGACTACTTTCGATAATTTTCCACTCACATAGTAGGGTGCTTTAAAGAGAAAATTATGAAGGGAGAACAAGCTCCAAAGTCTGTCTGCATAGCATAAGGATCGGTTTTGCATAAGCAAAGGGCACTTTTCATTTTTTTGATTGTCGGGACAAGAGAGAATACGGACGAAACAAATCAAAAGAGCCGGCAATTAGGAGGAACCAAAAAGTTTTGCTTCGACAAGTGAACATCATGTAATTTACCAAAATTTAAAACCAATGCCAATAAAAGTGATCAAAATTAAAAATCGAGAAACGTATATTAAAAGCAGCAAATAATAATAAGATGAATTAAAATACATTAAAAACAGTAAAATATTGATAAATATTGGAATTAAGTAAAGGGAAAAAATTCTGCAAATGGCGAATTGTGACTTAGTGAAGAAACTTTACTCTTAATCAAAAATATACGGTTTTAAGCAAGCCCAGCAAAACCAAAGAAAAACATGTGACCTTACAAAGGACAGCAACTATATATGTACATAAATACATGAGACATATCCCTAATGAGAAAAAAATTAAAATATACTCAAATATTAAATGAAAGGAGGAACAGGAGGAGACATTGACCGTGTTCTATTCTTTTCTCATACCTAAAGATAAGTTAATATGTTTTTATTCCTTCTTACTTATTTTTTTGTAGGCTGGAAGGATATTAAAGCTTGTCAAATTTATCAGACCCGTTTCATACTTCATAAGGTCCCAACTTATCGCGCTATTCATCGTGCAGCGATTGTTTTGTATCACATTGCTGCAGGGTCTCCTACTAAAGGGAAACAATGTGCTGTCGCATGTAAACAACTCTGTTATGCATGGGAACACCAGAAAAAAGTAGACCGGCGTTTAAATAGAACTCATTTGAAGAATATCCGTCAATTACAAGTCTTATAGATATATATATATGCAGACAGTTTGGGGTCAAGACCATCATGCCGTACTCTGTCGAATGTGTTGGAGATATGTAAGGCAACGACCTTGCTTTCGCTTGAGTGGCGAAAAACTCAGTTGTACTTTTTGAGAGATAGGACGTTAAGTCATCAGTTGACCACATTTTGCGAATGCGACATTGCATGTCGCTTCTTGGGTTGAAATAACGCCAGCATGCTAGCAATTGCTGAAAAGATCGCCCAATGCCCTGGCAGATGTTTTAGTACACTTTTTTAAAATTGTGGCTGAAATACCATCTGGCCCTGGAACTTTGTTGTGTTGAGATTGGCAAGAACATTTTTAACGGCCCTAAAAAAGAAGAATGCAGCCATCGAACACGTAACTCTTTCAAGCAGTGGCATTGACTAATTTTTATGTTGTAAATTGGATTGGGAAAAATAATTGACCGCTGTCAATTTCCTTATCGCATATAAGAATATCACGTTTTAGGGCTGACGAAGAAACGTGGCGAAGAGTCTGCAGAAATGGTATAGTAGTCCGAGGTACCGAGAGGTGCAAAGGTCGTAACTTTTTACTTATGTGGACTAGTATATTTTGTTGCAATCTCGTAACGTTTGAAATGTGTGTTCATTGAAGCTAAAGCGTTAACCAATTCTCAACTGCTCCAATCTCTTCGTTTCTCAGCGGTTGTATGAATCGAATGGCGTGACTAGTTTTTATTGGGGATATTGAAATCGTCAACAACCACAATTTCGCTGATTTTGCAGAATGGAAGATATTGAATTGGGTAGGGTGCCAAAGCTCTAAAAGAAAACCATCCTATCTACTTTTGAGCATAACCGCAAACTCGAAATGCAGGGTTTATGCCATGATTGTGAATTTTACTCACAGCGAGGTAAATTCGAGATCTTGAGTGCTGTATTGTTGCTGCCACACGGGCACAACATCACAACATCTGTGTGATACAAAATTTTTGATGACTGGCATCCAAATAAATGGAATACACGTAAGTCACCGTTTGGTTCTCAGAAAGAGTGAGTATATCGTGCCAATATTTGCGCATATGTGCGTATACCGTGAAAGAATTTCCTTCGGTCCGCATATGTTGCAGTGATAGACTTTAAATCTACTCGCCACACTTGATACTCGAAGTAATTCCGTTTGAAGACAGAACACGAAATGGTACAATTTCAACCGAAAAATTTGGACCGCTAAAGAAAGGTATAGAAAAATCAGATCGGATAAAGAACCTAACCCCTTTTGCAAGACTGTCGATGAAGCTTAAATTTGTTGACACAGCACTCCTTTCGGGGACAACCTAGGCCTATACTTCTTAAAAGTGAAAGTATACTTCTTCTTACTCCAAATGTTTCAGCTAATTAAAAATGTCGTGAAATCTCTTATTTATATTTTTGAAACTATCTTTAGCTTGTAGCCTAAAAAATTTGAATCCAAACTTCGCCCAATCGAAAAAGACTAGCGAAAAGTTTCAGATCTTTCACTATTGGAAGAGTTTGTATTTGTCTTTTAGCATGAATGTCACCGTAGCTTGTTCTGACTTTCACTTTGCATTTTGCGTATAGGCGAAATATAATTCGGGCGAAACCATTAAATGAATTAAACATAGTGGCGTAGAAACTTTTCTGAAAGATCACCTTAACAGCTTAGAAACAAAAAAGGAAAACGGAAATAGAAAATAAAGAATTATATGAAAAAGTTTACAATACATACTACTACTGTAAGCACACATTAAAAAAGAGAAGAGTACAAGAAAATTTACATATGCAGAAGGAGCAATGGGGTTAACTTTTTAAAATTCTGATTTTAAACTAAAGCAAGTATAAAAATGTATACATGTGATGAAAAAATTTCATATATATAACAGAGTATCTTCATTTATATTGATCATAACGAAGCACTTAACAAATTTGATGAATTTGATTGCAAAATGCAATAACAACGGTAACCGATCGCTAATCCCGGGCCTACGGAAAACGAAAAAAGTGTATTTTTGTAAAATGCAAGTTTATTCATCGACATAGTTTCTGCAAGAGTCGTATAAATAGTCGAAAGTTTCCTGA
The DNA here is from genome assembly GCF_014805625.2 of Glossina fuscipes. Taxonomy (NCBI): domain Eukaryota; kingdom Metazoa; phylum Arthropoda; class Insecta; order Diptera; family Glossinidae; genus Glossina; species Glossina fuscipes. The sequence goes on along the minus strand of NW_023998639.1, from coordinate 6,883 downwards.
AGTTTTCAATGCGTTTCTTTGCAATGTCTGGCAGGAGATCGGATTATATATTTTTTGGTTTGGCAAACCCAGGTGACATGTTACAAGAAGAAAAAAATGCTAATTATAAATGAGTTAAGCGTATTTTGCCTATCTGTTAGTTTATCGTAAAGTCCTTTTCCAGACCTTCACCTGTCCTACGTCCGTCAGTCATTATATTTCAGTTTGTCGGTCAAGTCATTGCCATGTCTATTTTCATTTGTTCCGCACATACGCACATACAGAAAGCCTACGTCACCATCACGAAACTTTTGCACTTGTCCGTTTGATAATGATTCGTTACTATTTTTTCTTCCTAAAATGATATTTCCAATTTAGTTGAAACTTCATATAACATAGCCTATGATAATCTTTGTGTTTATTACTCTCCGCAAAGATTCCTGTACCACCCCTTTCCATTACCTGGTGATCATCAAAAATTCCATCCGGCGTTGCATGATACCAAAAAATGGAAATTACTCTACGCCGGTATAATTTGGCCACCCTTTTGGCGACTCCAAGCAAGTGGAATATCTTTCAAACCGATGCTGAGATTGATCATTATTTTTGCTCATCGAAAGCAATGTTTAATTACTACACGAAATTTGGATTTTTTTTTTATTTCGAATATAGTAAATCCAGTGTCACAAAAACCATTATAATTCGAATCAAATGACATGCCATTTTGACCGAAGTCGTTCGAAACTTGGAATTTTCCAAATATATTGTAAATTTTTAGTTAAAGATGTGTTCCTAAAAATCTCCTTCGTCTTCTGCTTAGACTTAACTCAGATCACTCATTATGTATGTTGTCAACTAGGTTTCATTTTCGAATTTGGACCTTTTTAGATATATATGCAAGAGGTGCGAGAAACACTCTTTCAAATTGTTAAAACCCGCTTAAGTAAAATTGCTCTTGTTCTGCGTTAATATTGATTGATTAGAGCTGCATTTATAAGAGAAAACAGCTATAAATTGGAAACAAAACAAATTATTGTTATGAAATTTGCTTTTTACCAGATCCAGTCCGTATCACTAGATCGCGGATATTTTTATTCAAGGGAAATACACTTCAAAGTTTTTTTATTTTCCTACTTTGTCTTTCACAACAGTAGAAGTATTTATTTACAACTATATTTCTTTTAATGTAGAATTATTTACAAATTATTTTGGCCGTACTCTCAGCTCAAATGTTCTTGCCCGACTAACCCTCACTAATATATTTATGTACATTTTTACAAGCATGTTACTATACCTAAATTTGTGGTTTTATTTCTAATCCCAACCTGCTTTTCCGCTAATCGTTTTCATCGGCCTGCAGCTGCATGAGGCGCCTGCGAATGCTTATTTGGTTTTTCCTTCTTTAGGGAATTTATTATTACGAAAATTTTTTAGCTGACATTAACTGAATTTGGGGTTTTCGTAACATTATAAATAAAATTGCTTACTTACAAGCACCTGAACGAAAATCAAAATTTTAAATTTGTGAAACGTAAGTAAATTAATTGACTTTTTTTTACTTTTCACAAAAAATGAGTTGATCTACCTACATAGATGTTTTTGCACACACATAAATATTTTGTTCATAAGAATTTGCGACCACGATATGAACGCTATAGCAGTAAGTTTTGGATTTCCTGGATCAAGCCACCACTCGCACATATGGACACAGTCCAATGAAAGAACTTACCTGAAAGACCCTCGGACTGGAAATCAAGCAGAAGTACAATTATAGGAATTGCAATGCGAAGAATATTGTCGAGAGTTGAATTGCTGTTTATAATGGTTAGTATTAAATTCGTTTTTCGACAACATAAACTAAGCGTTTATATTTCTCAAGATCGTTGACGCCTTTTAATAGAAGAGAGAAAAGCAGATACTAACAAGGAAGAAATTTGCAAACGTTTGTGCAGTCATTCACCACACTTACGTGCAGTAGAAAGAGAAAAATACGGAAATTCAGGATTTAATTTCTTCAGCTTCCGCACTTTGTTTTGGCGACGGAGTAGATGTTTCTCAGGAGAGCTCCCAATTGAGATGAATAAGTGAGGAAATAAAAACCGGCATATATTATGCACTTTCAGGTTGGATTATAATGAAATAAAGTATATAAAGAATAATCCACTTTAAGATGTTTTGTGAAAATTACAAAAGTTGGCTTCCATTTATACAACACATGGCAAGGATTGATATGCAATTCTTTTTAGAACGTTCATGCATTATCGGCAAATTCATACATTAATGTATTAATATATAATATAAAATGAAAATAAAGTAATATACATTGAAGCTTCAAGTTCGAAATCCAAGTCTTCCTTAAGAAATGAAAATATGAATTTATATCAGTTTTACCTAATTTTCTTTTTATTTACGCTTAATAAGCTCAAACCATCATCCACGTAATAGAAAACAGTCATCCAAATTAATATGCATATATTTTGCAGCACAACTTGTCAAACATAAACCATCTTCGATTATATGTCGTTATTTCCAGTAAATAAGATTTTAAAAACATCCCAAAGGATGCAAAATTAATGAAAAAGTGACTCCACCCGAAATGTTTTCAATATATTCCTTTAAGTTGAATCTAAATAAGTATAATATGAATATGTAAGTTGTGGCCACATCGTTTTAATAAAAAATTTATGTATAATTAATAATTTAGAAGATCGTTGATTTTTATATACAGCATGCAATATAATAATAAAATACGTAATCTTTTCTTTTAATTGATTTATTTTTATTACTCTCGTGTCCGCCATTTTTGCATTAAATTAAAAGGAATGCACATGGTAAATAACAGAACAACGACTCCGGTAGTTCTTAAAAATACTATTATCATAAATGTCTTTGAAATGGGAAAGCAGAAAGATGAAATAAAAAGAATTTTTTTCAATAAATGGGAGGAAGGTAGGCTGTTAGGGATCTTCGCACCCAACTTCGGGGTACCCATTAGAACTTTCTACGGCCCGAAATCAGACCAATGCGCAGGGTGGGTGAAGAATAGAAGCAGGGGCAAGTCCCAGACAGGTTAGTTAGACTTTCACGGGTCTGGTTTAGGGCAAGGGGCTAGCACGTGTGAATTCTTTGGTGTAACCCCCCTAGAAGTATCCGTGAGCAAATTATACACCTCCCACATAACACTACTTGGCTCAGCTATGGCACCTACACTTACCTCATAGGCCTCCATTCGTCTTGAATTGGTACCATCAGGTTGCCCACAACCTTTTTTAGATAACAGCTTTACGCTTTAGATGAATAACAGGACAATATAAATATTTATTTATATTTTATATGAACTTGAAGAATCGATCTTAATCGATGACATGTGAAATTTGATGGCTCAGGCAAGAGTCTCACTTTTGAGAGCTTTATTTTTCGGATTGAAACTTTAGGCGAACCAAATGAAATCAGCTATGATTGGCAATGTAAATAAATTTGAAATTCCATCTGTTTTTCAATTAAGAAAACTGTTGTAAGTTTTTTCATGTGTAACGGCCGCGAACAAACCTTGGGTAGGGTGTCTGTCGGTCTGAATCAACCGCAAGCGGAGCAATAACGGCATGCCGTTAGACAAAATCATGCGATTTTGTGGTACCGCTAGTAAATCGCATGATCTTGCGGTATATGTGTTTATTTTTTTTTTCTTTTCTGATCTCCTTACTTACAAGTACAGGCAAAATCGTATGATTTTGCGGTACCATTGCTTGCTTTTGCAAGTACAGTCAAAATCGTATGATTTTGCGGTACCATTGCTTGCTTTTGCAAGTACAGTCAAAATCGTATGATTTTGCGGTACCTTTGCTTGCTTTTGCAAGTACAGGCAGAATCGTATGATTTTGCGGTACTCCTTTTTTTCCTTTTGCTCTTGCAAGCATAGGCAAAATCGTATGATTTTGCGGGATCTATGCTTGCTCTTGTGAGAGTAACGGCAAGCCGTTATAGAGAGAGAGCAACAGGAAGAAGAAGAGGGAAATGAAGTGAAAAGGAGAAGTCTGTCTGCGTTTCAAAAATTAAAGTCAGAGGATAGAATTCTGAGTTGAAGTCAGTCGGAGTCAGGCTCTCGCTGAGTGCGGTTCTTGTCGTTTTTTATCCATTGGTAGTGTTAAAGACATGAAATTTTTATCTAATTGATAAAACGAGAAACAGCAAAGAATTTAAGGAAATCATTTAAAATATTTAATTTTATATGTAAAAAAGAGTCGGAGTTAGGCTCTCGCTGAGTGCGGTTCTTGTCGTTTTTTTTATCCATTGGTAGTGTTAAAGACATGAAATTTTTATCTAATTGATAAAACGAGGAACAGCAAAGAATTTAAAGAAATCATTTAAAATATTTAATTTTATATGTAAAAAACAGTCGGAGTTAGGCTCTCGCTGAGTGCGGTTCTTGTCGTTTTTTATCCATTGGTAGTGTTAAAGACATGAAATTTTTATCTAATTGATAAAACGAGAAACAGCAAAGAATTTAAAGAAATCATTTAAAAATATTTAATTTTATATGTAAAAAAGAGTCGGAGTTAGGCTCTCGCTGAGTGCGGTTCTTGTCGCTTTTTATCCAGTGGTAGTGGTAAAGATATGAAATTTTTATCTAATTGACAAAACGAGAAACAACAAAGAATTTAAAGAAATCATTTAAAATATTTAATTCTATATGTAAAAATCAAAGCGGCCTAAGAAAAAGAAATATTTTCTCATTAAGGGATAGTAATGAAAACAAACGCAAACGCGAGGGGCAAAAGCAGAGCAGTTCTGTCAACATTTTTACATAGTGCTTTTTTTCTTGTTGTGTGATACGGAAAGAAATATGCTTTTATTAACTCAAAAAAAGGGAGGTGTCAAACTAAAAATGTAACTACAAAGAATTTGTTAAAAAAAAAAATCAAAGTAAACTTTAATATGCGATTTCATTGTCATATCGCAAAAAAAAAAAGTAACCACAAAAAATTTATTAAGAAGATGAAAGTAAACTTCAATATGCGATTTCATTGTCATATCGGAAAAAAAAAGTAACTACAAAAAAATTATTAAGAAGATCAAAGTAAACTTCAATATGCGATTTCATTGTCATATCGCAAAAAAAAAAAGTGGTTTCATTGTCATATCGAAAAAAAATAAATGTAACTATTGAAAAAATTTGCTAAGACAATCAAAAGTAAACTTCAATTTATTTGTTATAAGCGAGAGAGAGAGAAATGTGAAAATTAATATAAGTAATAAAGGTCAACGGGAAGATCGAACTAACCTGTGTTTTTAATTTATCACAAAGGAAATGCGAAGATTAGCATGAGCATTAAAACTTAACGAGCAGATCAAGCTAAACGTTGATCTAACGCATTGCAAAGGAAAGGAATAAAATTGAAAGGAGGCAAATGGCAACAGCAACAACGACGTGGTAATTATCAACAGCATTCACGGCAACAGCCAACCATTACTGGTAGGGTGGCGCATCCACCATCCGCCGCCTTGGTTATCCTGTGGAGCATCCGCCTGCAGCTGTTAGAGATTTACCAGCAGAACGGCAGAAGCAACAACAACAGCAACAACTTATCGAGAGCATTGGGATAGCTGCAGCCGACAGTGAAAGCAGTAATATTCATCAAGTGAACGATCACCACCACCTTACTTGTACTGTAAGTTATGTTACCTTTTCTTTTAAGCTATCCAATTTTGTTGTTACCCATGTGTGGCTAAGCGTGCGCTGCCACCGCTGTGGCTGAGGTGTAGGGGCGTGCACATGGTGGCCATGTAGGGCCGACGCTAGACGATGACCGACTGACTCACTGGCGACAGACGCACAGCCGGAAACCGACCAGACCTTTTCGTTCATTTAGTTTGTTTTTTTTTATTTTCATTTTTTTTATATTTTTTATTTATTTGTTTTTTTTCTTTGTCTAAAGAAAAATTTTTAAATCCTCGGCGGCGAGGAAAAAGAATAAGAGTTTCATGACAAAGTGGCGCCCAACGAAAACGAAAAAGCGAATATAGTATAAAATATTTTTTTCTTCCTTTTTTAAATGATCACCGTTGGTCGCATGACAAAGTGGCGCCCAACGTGAAAGCGAATATAGTATAAAATATTTTTTTCTTCCTTTTTTAAATGATCACCGTTGGTCGCATGACAAAGTGGCGCCCAACGAAAACGTGAACCCGAACATAGTATAAAATATTTTTTCTTTTCTAAATTGATAAACGTTGGTCGCTATGTTTCATGACTAAGTGGCGCCCAACGGAAAAGCGAATATAGTATAAAATATTTTTTTCTTCCTTTTTTAAATGATCACCGTTGGTCGCATGACAAAGTGGCGCCCAACGAAAAGCCCACACACTACAAGGTGTATAAAATTTGCTTTCTAATTAAAGGAAATGTGCTTTCTAATTAAAGAAAATTTTTTCTTTCGTTTTTAAATGATCGAAGTCGGTCGCCACAAATTCAAGACAAAGTGGCGCAATTTCGACCTATTATAATGATTTTTAGGCTATTTAACTTTTGAATCAATGAAAGAAATTTGTTTTTGAAAAAAAAAAAAATGAATTAAAAGAAAAAAAGGGGGAACATTTCCTTTTTTTCTTTCCTTTTATTGATTAAAGTTGCCGACGGTGTAAAACCCGGTGAAAAGATTTTTCAATTTTTGATGAAAAGGGAAACCGCGATATATTATAAAATTTTTTCTTATTGATAAGCGTTGGTCGCCATAAATTCATGACTAAGTGGCGCCCAACGAAATAGTTAGCCCAAGTATAAAGTTTTAAATCAATTAAAGAAAATTCGTTTGTGAAAAAAAAATTTGATTAAAGGAAAAAAAAAAAAGAAAAAAAAAAAAGGAGAAATTTGTTTTTTTACCTTTTAATGATTAACGTTGGTCGC
>NW_023998638.1:1145-4794 GCF_014805625.2 Glossina fuscipes | reverse complement strand
CTAGACGGCTATGACACCAAACTGAACGAGTCTGTGCGATGCGCCGCTCTTTTATAGCCGGGGGTCTCGCTTGCTTGTCCTAATGCCAACATGCTCTATGTGTTTACATAAGTTTGAGGTAATATGCTTATGTGTATGCTTAGCTTAGGTTGGCTGTGGTTGCAACCTTAGTTACGACTCGCCTGATCCTACTTGTGTACAACTTAAAACCAACTTACAACTAGCTTATTACTATGTTTGATCAAATAACTACTCGCTAAGCACTCAGGTACCAAAACGCGTGATTCAATCACCGTTAGGTATGTGAGTGCTTGTGCACTGAGTTTGCATGTACTTTGTGTATAGCTTATTACTATGTTTTGTTCAAGAGTTTACTCACTAAGCACTCAGGCACCAAATCGCGTAATTTGATCACCGTTAGGTATGTGAGTGCTAGTGCACTGTGTTTGCATGTGTTTTTGTGTGTTTTTACATGTGCGATCGTGTCTTTATACAATGTGTGTATGCAGTTTATGCATTCTCGTATGTTCTTACTATTTCTTTCCCTACCTACGTTCAATTTTGCTTGTTTTGTTTACCCTAACGGTGCTATACATTCTGCGCATTTTTACACATAGAGATTTTTGCTGAAGTTTGTTTTGCATGCATAGATTTTCTACCTGAGTTCTATTCTGCTGTTTTCTTTACCCTAACGGTGCCATCAGCTTAGTGCATTAGTGGAAGATTCAAGGTGACCTAACGGTACTATATCTTGTGCAAAGCTGCTGTAGCTTCTGCGTAGGTTTGGGCTGCGTTCATACCGCATAAGTCGGGTTGTGCTCTTATACTTATGTTTTTAATACGGGTTGGGTTCTCACAACTATGCTCTCTCTTTTGTACCTTGTGGTTTTTTTCCTTTCCCTTTATGCTTGTGGATATTTTAAGTTTTTTTTCCCTTTTACTTGTCGTTTTATACATTAGGGTTTTTAATTCTGTTATCAAACAGTTTGAGTTCTTGTGTTTATACTTTGAGTTTTTACTTAGCTTGTCCTACATTGGAGTTCTTAATTCTGCTATTGAGATTTTGAATCTAGCTTTTATGCATTTGAATCTAAGCTTTCCTTTTCTTATCTGGGTTCTTGGCTCTGCTATTACACATTTGAGGTTTTGGATCTAAGTTTTTATACATTTGGGTATTGATTTCTTAAATGTAAGCTTTTTTCTTTTTTTTGAGTTCTTGACTCCACTAGTACATTTTGAAATTTGGATGTAAGCTTTTTTTTCCTTTTAATGGAGTTCTTGGCTCCGCTAGTGCATTTTGAAATTTGGATATAAGCTTTTTGGTGCCCTGGGGTTCCTAATATGTGCTGTGGTGTGCTTCTGTGGTATTTTCTACTTTTTCTTCTTACGCTACCCTTGGTGTGTGTTTCTAAGGTTTTACTTTTATAAGGTATAAGTGTGTGATATTAAGCATTAATCTGTACAAGGTATAGGTTTATTAAGTGTGTGTTTTATGATGTTATCTTACAAGGTATGTGTATATTAGGAGTGTGTTTTATGGTTTTATCTTTACAGAGTATAGGTTTGTGATATTATGAATCTAGCTATACATATACGCTATGCGTTTTATAAACTACATTTGGTGCTGGAGGGGGGCTGCTCATTTTCTATTGAACCCCCGACGGACGTGCACGGACTGACCGGACTGGCGGGTTACCTGCTGTGGACAAATGTCTAAGGCGGACGGACTTGTGCGTCGTAAGGAAGCAGAATCGCTTCCTTACATCCCCCCCCTCGCTTCGGAATAGGCGGAAAACACGGAGGGACCCCCGACCCCGGACGGTTCGGCACCACTGGCCCCCCAGGAAGTCATGAAAACGGCCCTTCCTATGTCCCGTCTTATATTTGTCGCGTAAGTAGCAGTCGAACGGGTCACCCCTCTCCACTTGGACCCACTCGTCCCCTTCGCCGAGTATCGGTCCCGGGGTGGCTGGCGCGCTCCCTAACAGCCCAACGGTGGGCGTGATGCGGAGGAGATCGTCATCGTGGTTGTTTGCAACGATAACCCCCAGGTTGGTGGGTTCCTCGTTGGTCCACGGTCTCGCTGTCTCCTTGGTGGTGGTCATGCTGGCTGGTTCTTCGGTCGTCATTGTCCTCACCGTGATCGGCTCAGCGGTGGGTGTGATGATGGTGACGTCATCGGCGTCGTCGACGGGTTCTTTGGCGCTGACCCGGGCTTCTCCCTCCATGGCGGCGAGCTCCAGCAGCACCGCTGCAATTTTATTCGGGTTCGTTGCGCCTCAGCTCCCGTACTCCAAGTTTCGGGGAGCGTGAGGGGATCCCAACTAGCCCTGCCTTGCCTGAGGTACCGCTCGAGGTTTTGGAGCGCGAGTACCCCGCAATCAACCTGGTTACATTGTCGTGGGACGGGTACTTCGATTAATGGCAATGCTTCCTCTGTCAGGTGGGTTTCGAAACCGTGTTGCAGGGTATTGAGGAATGCGACATATCGTCTCACCTGCGTTGCGATCACCATGTTGGGGTACCCTGGCAACGGGTCCAGCACGAAGATCGATCCCTTCGCCGAAGTCACCGCTGGGTGGGCAACAATGAACAGGCGCCAGTGGTTCTGATCGCACACTGGCATGATCAGACAGCGTTTGTTGCATAGTTGGCTGCGGCTTGCCTGTCGTCGGAGTAGTCCCCAGTTGGGTGGCTTTTAGGTGATCTTAGTGTATTGAAATGGTGAGAATAGGTGAATCTGCTCCCTCATCTCTACGGTTGTGCCCTCACGAAACAGCCACTGAGCATATGCGTCCACCAGTCGATCGTTTAGCCACCTTCCTGGTGCCAGCCTCTGGAAGTCGCTGCTGAGGATGTAGATTTTCGCATATGTTGCGAATTTGCGTTCCATGGTATAAAACTTCTTTCTGATGAGTTCTGCTTAACTTTGATCTGTTCACAGCGCGCGAAACGATGGAAATGTCGTCTGCGTAGTTATTTGCAGCTTTGAAAGTTCGAATCGTGTATGAGTTGTTAACGGGATTCTGATAAGGCTTCATACTCTTAGCTTTCATGCACATGACGTTTAAAGGGCCTTTTTTTTCCTTTTTGCTTAACTAATGTGTGGCGATGGTCGACCTGTGTGATCCAGCTGTTTTTCCTTTATTACTGTTCTTATTTTCATTATACTGTTTTTATTGCCTGAATATCGTTCGTCTTCGTATTCTTGCTGCGTTTGTGGCTGCATTGCGTTACTAGCGTGCTGTTGTTGTTCTTGGATTGTTTTGCCTAGACCCTTCTTCAGAGGCTGTTGATGCGACCTCGGGCTCTTGGTTTGTTTCGTGGTGGCCTGGACCTGTTAATTTTGTCGGCTGGTCTTGTTGTTCCTTAGCTTTTTGGTACTCGTTCTGATATGTATTTTTATTTTTTTTCTTGAATTCTCTTTGCTCTTGTTTTTTTTTTTGTATTTTTCTTTTGGGTTTGTTTTCCTGTAATCTCGTTGCATTTCTTAGTTTTTTTTTTGGAATATCTTTTTTTCTGGATTGTATATTATTACTTTTTCCAATGTCCTTCTTTCCTGTATTTGTTTTTGTTTTACTTAGTATTTCCCTTTTTTTTCATTTTTTTTCCTTATTTTTCTTCTTAGCTCTTGGTTTCTCTTTTTTTT
>NW_023998638.1:0-1045 GCF_014805625.2 Glossina fuscipes | reverse complement strand
TTTTTTTTTTTTTAAGTTTTTGGGTTTCTTGTTTTCTCGAGAATTTCCTTAGTGCGTATTTTTTCTCCTCCTCCCTGCAGTTCATGTAGTCGCGTTGGTTTCCCTTTGGTTGTGTGTTGTTCTCTACCAGAGCGCGTTTGTTTCTTCAGTCTTTCGTTACGTGTTTTGTTATCTACCCGAGCGAGTTTGTTTCCTTCGCCTTTCGTTACGTGTTTTGTTATTTACCCGAGCGAGTTTATTTCCTTCGTCTTTCGTTTGCCTTTGCATGCCCTGATCATGTGATCCCTGTGGTTACATTTTCTTCTTGTGGGTGTGTATCCTTGCGTTGGTTTTCCAATGTCCTTGTATTTTCGTTAGTTTTGTTCTTGTATTGTTTTTTTTGTTTGCTGCTTCTTCTTCGGTTGATTTCTTTTTTTGTTTTCCCGTGGTTGGTTTTCCTCCGTTGCTGTTTTTCAGTTGTGTTTTTCTCTTTTTTTGTTGGTTTTTCTCTGTTGATGTTGATGTTCTTCTGTTGTGGTTTTTTTTTTTGTTGTGGATTTTTCTCTGTTGATGTTTGGGTTCTTCAGTAGTGTTTTTTTTTTCCTATTTTTGTTGATTTCTCTGTTGACGTTGATGTGTTGTTCGCTGTTGTTGATTTTTCTCTGTTGATGTTTATGTTCTTCTGTTGTGTGTTTTTTTTTTTGGTGTTGATTTTTCCCTGTTGATGTTTTTCAGTGGAGTTTTTTTGTTGTTGTTGATTTCTCTGTCGATGTTGTTGTGTTTTTCGTTGTTGTTGATTTTTCTGCTGATGTTGATGTGTTTTTCGTTGTTGTTGATTTTCCTCTGTAGATGCCGATGTTTTCCAGTTGTGTTTTCTTTTCTTTTTTTTGGTTGTTGATTTTTCTCGATTGACTTTTTTTTTCCTGATGATGTTTTTCTATTGATTTTTTTTGTTGATGTTTTTCTATTGATTTTTCCTGTTGATTTTTTTTTCCCTGTTGATGTTTCTCTATCGATTTTTTTTTGTTCTTTTTTTTCTTGATGTTTTTCTATTGACTTTTTTTTT
>NW_023998661.1:0-1134 GCF_014805625.2 Glossina fuscipes | reverse complement strand
TAAAATCTTATTAAACCGTCTTCAACAGTCTCAAACAGTCTTAAACACTTCGAAAAACAAGCTTTGCAAAAATAGCGAAATTCAACATCGAAAGCATAGAAAATCTTAATAAAGAGTCAAAAACAGTCTTTAACACTTTTAAACACGTCCTAAGCAGTCTTAAACTCTTCTAAACACTTCAAAACCCTTTGAAAAAATAGCTAAATTCAACATCGAAAGCACAGAAAATCTTAATTAATAGTCTTAAACATTCTTAAACACTGTTAAACACGTCTAAACACTCTGACAAAATATCGAAATTCAACATCGAAAGCATATAAAATCTTATTAATTAATCATAAACACCTTTAAACACTTCTAAACACTTTGAAAAAATAGTGAAATTCCACATCAAAAGCATATAAAATCTTATTAAACAGTCTTAAACACTTCTAAACACTTCGAAAAAATAGCGAAATTCAACATCGAAAGCACAGAAAATCTTAATAAACAGTTTTAAACAGTCTTAAACACTGTTAAACACGTCTAAACACTCTGACAAAATATCGAAATTCAACATCGAAAGCATATAAAATCTTATTAATCAATCATAAACACCTTTAAACACTTCTAAACACTTTGAAAAAATAGCGAAATTCCACATCGAAAGCATATAAAATCTTATTAAACAGTCTTCAACGCTTCTAAACACTTCGAAAAAATAGCGAAATTCAACATCGAAAGCACAGAAAATCTTAATTAATAGTCTTAAACATTCTTAAACACTGTAAAAGACTAAACACTTTGAAAAAATAGCGAAATTCAACATCGAAAGCATATAAAATCTTAATAAACCGTCTTAAACACTTCTAAACACTTTGAAAAAATAGTGAAATTCAACATCGAGAGCATATAAAATCTTATTAAACAGTCTTAAACAGTCTCAAACAGTCTTAAACACTTCTAAACACTTTGATAAAAAGGCGAAATTCAACATCGAGAGCATATAAAATCTTATTAAACACCCCTAAAAAATCTTAAACACTTCTACACAGTTTGCAAGTATAGCGAAATTCAACATCGAAAGCGTATAAAATCTTATTAAACAGTCTTAAACACTTCTAAACACTTTGAAAAAATAGTGAAATTCAACAT
>NW_023998637.1:0-12395 GCF_014805625.2 Glossina fuscipes | reverse complement strand
TCGTGAAGCTATTGAACCGCTTAATGCAGCAGTAGTTGGAGTGCGCATCTACAGTAAAGGTGTTATAAAATACAGAACAGCGCGTAGGAAAAACTTTTTATTATTTCAATGTACGACTGACTATTCATAAAGTGATGATAACTGGAATCACGTGTCGTGAATGTATTGATATACTTTTATTTAATGTGTTCGATTTACAAAAGAAGGCATTTCTATTATATTTCTATAGTCCATAAGAGAATATTAGCATACAATTACAAGCAAAAGTCAAAAGGTGCAAACACTAAATATCAAACATTTACATGCTAATAGATGTGTTATATAAATATTTAGATATTCCAATTTTCGTATTTGAAGAATATTGAATAAAATGAAAAAATTTTTGTTGTGTTATGGTTGTTTTATTTATTGCATATAATATAATATAATTTCATCCCACTCATAAAGTATTAAAGCATATCGGGGGAAATTAGTCGAACAACATATTTAAATTTTACTTAAAAGCAAATGAAATTTGGCAGCTACTCAACTCATTTCTCTAATACTTCTTAGCAAATAAGCTGACAGAGTCCATGTCAATTCGGTGAAAAGTTTTTACAAGTATTGGTTAAGAGGCAGTCGAAAGCGACAATCGTCTTAAAGTGAATTTTGCGTAGTGAGCGCAGATCCAAGCGCCGAAGACTTCTTATTTCAATTTATTCGATTTTGTCTTTCTCGGCTGAACGTCGATAAAACCTAATTTAAAAGAAAATTAAATACTGAGCGTTTTGCTCAGTTCCTTCAGTTCCTTGATTCACTTCTTCGCATCCATTAAGTTGTGGGAGAAAAAAGGCCCGACAAGAGTCTACTGCGCCTGTTCAATATCGGAAAATATGAACTCGAAATGGTCTAAATTTAACGATGACAACAGAATGGATGGCAAAGAGAACCTCGGCAATCAAAAAGCATTCGAAACCCAACAAGAGGTCAAGTTCTAGAAATCCTACAACGGAACGTTCTAAGGCATTTCACTAGATGCTGGGCTACGATATTCCTGTTCATTGAAATGCTTACTTCCGCTCTTTGCAACAAATTTAAGACTGCTGCAATAGGATGGGAGCCAGAGTGTCAAAATTTCTCATATTTCGGTTTTCTATATTTAAACGGCAAATTCATCCAGCGCCCGCCAAAGATCTTTTAAAAAGAACTTGAATATTTTTATCATAGAAACTACTGGGTTCACCACTAAATACCTTACGCCGCCGCGCTGTTATGTATGTAGCGACTTTTTAAAATACGGTTTTGTAAGGCATGTGGTTGTAAAATTGGTCCGATCCGACCCATTTCCAATAGCGGTCGGCCTTGGGCCAAACAGTCCGCTATAACACTACAATCGAACATGGCTCACTATGAAATTTCCTGCACGATTGCACGTAATACAGTTATTCATACAATGGCTTTTTAAATTAAGGTTTTACATATGAAGTAGTCGACAGAAAGAAGGCCGATTCGGATCATTTTCAATAGCATTTGTCGTTGGGTCAAAACATGTCGGATGTACTTAATTTCATCGATCTATCTTGAAAATTGCGACCTGTAATGCATGAAAACCAGAGGGAGAGACGGATAGAGCCGCTTAGGTCAATTGAGAAAGTAATTCTGAACAAAAGGTCCTTCTCGGTGTGGCATACACCCGCACCAACTCACAAACGGTGTAGAGTGTAAAAATGAAGAGATTCACTCGATCACATTTCGATCTCTGCATATGAAAGTAAAAGTCTTCAAGTGCATAAAAAGCATTTTTTCAAAAGATGGTTCGAAACATTCTCAGGATTATGAGATTGTGTGAACAGTGAAGTGTTATTTGTAATCATCACTGCCTGCACCATATAATTAGTTTATTTCATCACAACCATTTTCAGGTAGTGTAAGGATTGTTGAGGACAGTATCTTCGAAACCAAAACTTAGCGAGAGCTATGTTCTTTTGAGAACTGGAAATTGTGACGTCAGTAGGTTGCTACTTGTCTATAATCGTATTGAATAGGAAATTTCTATGTTTGGTGTGACTATCGTCATGTAAGCAACTTTTTACACAGATGTCGTTTTAATGGCATCATTATGATCAATTACTTAAATATTTTGTGCTGTATATGTAATATGGTACAACAACACATTAATTATTTTAATTAAGCGACATACTCCTCTATATTGTATAACATCAAGGTATGTATGACATTAAGGCAAAGCAGAAAAAATCTAAAATATGCGGTATAACTGGTATTACAATGATTTTTTATTAGCATAGTGTTGTTGTTTTACTTACACGTACGAGCATACAATATTTAAGAAATGATTGCCATATAAATATTTCGTGTTTGCTTCGCTATTAGGTAATAATTTCTTGGATGATGCACATGATGCACATGCGTGGTGAAGAAGATTTGCCTTGAACACAGTATGTAACATGTTGGCATATTGACCAATAAAAGTGTACATGCATGTGTAAGTGCATTAGTTAAAAACTTGTTTATATTTTTCTTATCTGCACGCTCGACTCTTATGAGTATATCGAACATGCATTTGCGCAAAATGGACATTTGAGTTTAAACCATTTATGCTATTTGTACAGGGATCTAAGTATTGCTAGTTATCAACGATTTAAAATCCAATAGAACAGCAAAAGTGATATTAGCGAAGAAAGTAATTGCAGAAATTTTGACTAACCATTCTTCGATTACTACTCATTTAGGCTTTCAGATTTTGGATTTAATGTATTTGTATTATGCATGTAATACAGCGGTCAACAAATCCCGAGATTACGAAAGCAAAAGATTTTTTTTGTTGAAAAATCTAACGTTATTCGCTGACGTCGCAGACGATAAGTGTGAAACAATCAGTCGAACGCTTTCGAAACATTTTGACCCTTTCCCATGGGACTGACTGTTTGTCAAGCCCTTCAAAATAGGCTTCAGTTTCCGCAATGACCTCATCGTTTGATCCAAATCTTTTTCGCTGGAGCCTCCTTTTGAGATTTGAAAACAACAAATAGTAGATGTTGATCAGATCGGCAGAATAATGTAGATATGATAATAATTTGAATATCAACACATGCACTCTTGCTATTGACTCATTAAACGGATAAAGAAGAATTTTTCCAATCTTTTTTTTGGGATTCGGTTAGCATAGTGAGTGACCCTAAGATCTCGATCAGCAAACCCTATTAGCAACAATTCTTTATCAACACACGAAACTCAGATCATTTTTTTAGTCGCTTTAAAAATAATAAGGGTAACGTCTTTCAAACCGCTGGTTACAAAGTAATGAAATTAAGGTAGATATCGTTTGGGGATTAGGACTTGGTAAAAATGCTACGGATTTTTTGTTAAAGCCGATCCTCATATGCATTAGTGCCGGAACTTATTGACTGATGTATTATGTTAAACAAAAACAAATATGTACATTTTTTACTATTGCCTAACCACTTCCACACTGTACTTTCCATTTCTTTTCAAAATGCAGCGTAATTAATTTAAACATTAATTTAAAATTGTTGCTTCTCTTTATCACAAATATATCGCGGTAGTCATCAACTTCTTTTTCTGTCGTAATTGCAATATTTCGCAATGTTGTTGATAGAAATTTTTAGTGATTTTCCTTTTACTTTTTCTATAGGCTGCCGTAAATAATAAGCATAATAATTTTGTCATTACGTTTGTAACACCCAGGAACATGGAACGGAGATCCCAAAAATTTTAATATATTCCTTAGTAACATGTACATTTTAATCGAGTTAGTTGTCGTCTTTGTTGTCTGCTTTCGAGAAAAATAAAAAAAATAAAAAATTGTCAATACATTCTTGGTCGAATCGCGTAGATGAATTTTTAACAAAAGCGCACGCCGACCTGAAAAATGCTAAGGTTGCAGAATATTTCTTTTAATAAAACTAGATTTAGATTTTCTTGTAAACATATAAAAATCTCTGCAAAAAATATCTTACAAATGGTCCTGACTGCACCATTAATAAAAAGTTTCTCTCTCTTTCTTTCGTTCATTGAGTGCCCATTAAGTTTCTAATGCCCATATTCCTGTGCAATAGACTTGTCAAGCGGTGTACGCACAGTGTGAAATGCAATATCGATGCAGTCTTGTTGGTTCTGTTGCACTAACCAGAACCATATGCAATAAACAGCCGGGTTAGTAGGCATATCCTTGCATAGGATGAAATTGGATAAAATGGAGATTTCTTATTTATTGCATTAAACAGTGGATGATAAATTTACACTAATTTTTCCAATTTTCCAATGTCCAAAAATCACAATAAATAACTGATACCTAATACATATACTTTTGGGTGCACTTGATAGATGGCAACTGGATGTCTATGGCCATGCACAGAATGCACAAAATGCAATACGAAAAAGATGATGCGATAGCCTGAACGACAAATTTTTATGTAGTGATATCGTCACGTTTGCATAAGTGTATCGATTTGAAAAGCAATATATGAAAAATTTTTGTAAAAATAATTTTATTTCTCAAAATTGTCTGTTTTCGCCAACCTCTGATAGTACTTACATAGTTCATTATTTAAGGTTCGCGTGATATTCGGGTGAGAGAGAAATTTCTCGCGCATCATTTTGAAACAGTGCATATGCAAACAAATCGTTTGAGACCTCGGCCCTTTGTTGTTCAGAGCTGTGTAGAGCAGCAGGGGCTTAACGCCATTAGTAATTCAAACTACAGGTGTTTGATTTGAGTTTGACTCTTTGGCTTTGGTTATGGCGATAACGGGTGCATAAATTGGTGCAATGCATGATTGGTGAAATATGTGATCGTTTTTGTCTACGTATTATCACTCAAACGCTGCTATAAGGCCAAGTAAACTTCACTGCTTATTGTTTTGCATGTTCGAAGGTAATCCCAAGAAACTGAAGCATTCCTTGTAGCCATTTCTCGACTGTTTTCTTCCTAAAAGCGACCTAACGGAACCATTTATTTACGATTATCCATCATCACCACCGCACTCCAAAACATCGCCATGCACTCAACTAAAACATGGTCACAACACGGCTTTCTCATATCCTACTTTTCAGTCAATATGCATTGTACAGCACTTTTAGAAAAGGGTATCGCATCTGCCACCTGCCAAACTTCATTCACCAGTCACCCTATAATATTTATACTGTGTCAGAGACAGAAGAAGGCAATTTCCTTAAAAGCAGAGCTCTCCACGGTATTTTCCCTTGCTTCGACTGAGATCTTTCAACTGGAAGTATTGAATCACAACTTTGCTTCCATCTGAAGGATCTCTGCTCACTCGTTTTCAATCATATCGAATCGCATTTTCTTCCTTGTATGCGGATTCATTGGGAGCGTTCACTATTGACGAATGTCAAACAAACACTAAACAACGCAATGTGTATGCAAACTTGAAACTTGAGCTTTACAAGATCGTTGCCATGGAACCATTGCAATTTTTTTCAAATAAAAGGCCGTGTACTGGTGTTGAACCCTGCCCTGCTATAATTTCAATACTTGGTTAAGTTATTGCTCCCTGATTGTGTATATGAAATTTTTGGAAAAGCTTTATCCAAATTCTGTCTTTAATCGCACTCGAATCGAATGGAGCACAATTTACCGAAAATATGCGTGCGTTCAATTCTAAAATTTGTTCAGCAAGCTTTTGTGATGAATTTATTTTTAATTTTTAAATTTTCCGATCTCGAAGAACGCCATTTAGGAGTAGACGTCTACAAGGTACATGTGCTTTCGAACAGCTCCGCTGTTCTATCTAACATGAAACATGGGCTCAATGTGACCAAACGATCTCATCATAATGACCATGAGTTGTATGCCGTTATTTTGTTACAAGAACTACGTGACGTAAGAATAGGTACGAAGAGTATTTAGAATAGCGGGAAAAAGTGTACTCAACTGAATTCCAATGGGATACCTTGCAAGCAGGCTTCATGGGGCAAGATGTCTTGAAATCACACTGATGCGATTTGCATTTTCAAAACGACAAGATTCTCAGTCCAAAACATGCCTGTATCCCAATTTATTGAGTAAACTGCCTTTACATGTATATAGTAAGTCGATGAAAAATATCATATTATGTCGAAAGGCATAAGATTGTGCTTTTTTGTATTTAAAGAATACATATATATATGTATAGAATGCAGAGAATTTCGGATAAACATAAACGTAACCAAAATTTATTCACAAAGCCATTCATGTTTCAAACAAACCTCTTTCGAGAGTGTAAGTGAACGTCGGTAAGCACACAGCGAGAGAATAAGCAAACTTGTGACTGAAATGCAAGATATTGAAGGCTGTGATGTATGTTAATGGGCCAATGACCGGAATTGAGCGGACGTAATTAGTTTTTATTTACAAAATCGAAAAAAAGTGCATCAGCGAAATTGTTCTTATTGTAATTGTTGTTAACTGTCTATTCGTTGGTCGAATTAGCTATAAAAAGTTGCGGTCTCCGTAGCTCGGCTACTGTAAACTTTTATCATTCAGGTGCTCGATTTCAAATTAACTGAAATTCTGTTTCAATTTTCAATTTTCGACATGAACTCGTTGAGAACGGTTTGGTTATTGATAGGTACGTTGACTTTTGCTTGTGCCGTCAGCGTTCCTAGATCTTTGCAGTTGAACTCTGACAAATATTTACTGGACAATAACTTGAAATCTGCCGAATGGATATCTCTCTTAGAACTGGAGCCATTGCCGTCTTTGGATAAAATTTCCTTCAAAAAATTGGAAGAAATGCCCTTGAAAGAAGCAGCTGAAATGTTGAACAAGTTATGTAAGTTGAATAAAACTTATAGGGGATTATTCTCTTGCACAAATAATTCTAAATTGCTTTATTTCAGACCATTTATCGAAAATAAATCATCGACCTGTGGATACTTACACTCCGAATACCAGCGACATTGATGCACTCTTGACTACCACTAATAATGAAAAAATCAGTTTTAAATTAAGCAAAATAGTGCAGACGGCTATGAAGGACTCTGATTTCGGAAAGCAGGTAGTGACTATCTTCGTAACCGGTCTACCGAAGGATTTGAATGCCGTAAAAAAAGCCAATAGTGAGCTAATACGAGCTTACATGCAACGATATTACAAACTTCCGTTGAACCTTAATTTAAATCACACATATAAAGAAATGGGCAGCGAGGAGATGTCAAGCGACAAGTCCGAGGAATTGATTGCAACTAAGAAAAGTAATGGAAATATGATTGTGATCGACTTAGGGTCGGCTATGCGGAATTTCAAAGAGTGGATCACTTTCGATATAGAAGAAATGGGCATAAATCTTGGCAATGTCTTGGCCGAGCTTACTGATAAGGTCGATGTACCGCAAGAACTTATTCACGTGATTGGTCAGGGAGTAGCGGCACATGTAGCCGGAGTGGCTGGTCGTCAATATTCGCGGGTCACTGGACATCGACTTCGTCGCATCACTGGGTTAGATCCCTCTCAAATATTTGTGAGCAACAAAAATCTCTTGAGTGGACTGGCTCGTGGAGATGCCGATTTTGTTGATGTTATACATAGTTCGTCCTATAGCATGGGTACAGTTACGCGATGCGGTGACGTTGATTTTTATCCAAATGGACCCAATCAGGTGCTGCCAGGCTCTAAAAATGTAATCGAAGCCAGCATGCTTGCAACATGCTATTTTGCCGACACGGTCCTACCCCTAATGGAACATGTTTTTCCCGCAGTCGCGGCCACCTCTTTGAAAGAGTACAAAAATGACAATGGCTACGGAAAGCGGGTGTTCATGGGCCTCTCCACAGATTTTGACCTCAAGGGTGACTATATTTTAGAAGTGAACATGAAAAGTAATTACGATCCTAATACTTCTCCCGAGAAACAAATGGACTATCGCAAAATGCACAAGCCTTGGCAAATTATTGACGAAAAATTTACGCGAATGTATTGATAGTGTATCGAATTACATAGAGTATTGTTTGCAGACATGGCGGGGCACGTGAAAGGTAAAATGTGCAGTAATCCAAAATTTTTTAAAATATTAAAATTCCATTTGTAATAAGAGAACCTAAAATGCATTTATTAAAAAAGAAAGAATAAAATTAAGCTCACTTGGATGAAACAATTTCGTATTTAATATTTGCATTAATTGTTTAGCTCAGGCAAAAGCCAGGATAAGATAGCATTCCAGCTATAGTTCCACTCTAATTTAATACATAATACTTTTAATGATAACAATTACGATATGGTTATATATAACATGATATGTCGGTGTAGAAAGAGAGGGAAGAGGCGAAGAGAGAAATAGCGAGAGAGGTGCGGATATTGTGGCAATGCATTGAAAGAACGTCGCAGAGGTAAAAGTTCGATCTGTAAAGCTGCTTTCACCATTGAAAGAATGAGATATAGATAGGTGGGGAACAATTATTAAGTAGTACTAAAAGTAGTTAATTGGATATTTTTATAATTACAAAAAAAAAAAAAAACTTCCTTATAAATAAAGCTTAAAGACTACATTGTAAACCTGTGGACATATATACACATAGATATAGATATCGCGTTTAATACGTTAGTATAAAATTTAAATATTCGTTTTATTTAATTCCAATTTATAATTTGAAAATTTTGGTTTATATAAAGATAAAGGTTTACTTTTACTTAGTCAACCGAAATACGTTTTCTTTTGTCTTAAAATTTCATTTGAATTGGAACATAGTGAAAACCAACAGCCTAACAAGCAAACACTCATAAATAAATCTATGGTTGCAATGAATGCTCTGGTAGTATACATATACGTTGCTATATGTGCACATAAATATATATAAATAAATAATAAACACATCTTGTATTCATTCCTTGCAGCCAAGACCGGCAGCCCAATTACACATGCCACCGACCGGATCATAGCTTAAGCCTTTCGGGCAGGTGTACTCCCAGCCTACAACACCACCGGTTTCAAATTTAGCACAGGAAATGAATTTCCGGCAGGACAGTGGATGTGGAAAATTGCCTTGGTCTAGGCATTCGATTACGCCGCCACCATGTAATATAACTTTAAGCTAGAAATACAACCGAAATGCATGTAACAGAATCGAGTAAGTCGAGTAAAGCGAGCAAATCGAGCAAATGATAATTCAAAGATGTTACCTGTTGCTCGCTATTGTCCACGACACGTACATCTTCATCATCATAATAATCGTACTCTGAACGATAAATTTTGGGAGTTTGTTTTAAGCCCACCTTAACAGCGGGCACTGCTTGATTACTCTCAGTTTTGTCAAAAGATTCCAAGTATTTGTAGGGGCGTCTTCTGTTTACCCGATTTGTGATTACGGGCTGAGGGTTATTGGGCGTTACTTTATGTGGCCTTCTTTTAATAATCATTTTACCTAAAAAGCCGAACGGGGGCATTTCAATATGATACCACTCAAGTAAAGTAACATCAGCATTTTTCCTTACGTTTCTTCCAAGTAGGCTTTAATGTTGTTGTTTTTGTCGTGGTTGTAGGTAAATTGACAGTTTCGTCCATGCGACGAGTATTTGCTAATTCGTCAAAATTAAATTTGTTTTGTTGTGCTGGTTGTGGCGCTCTCGTTGCAAGCATTACATTTGCAGCATTAAGTAAATGTTTTTCATCCACCACCTCTTCGTCGTCGTCTATAGATGTGGGTCTGTCGTGAACTTTATTAAAATGACTGCTGTAGATGCTTGATTTGGCCACTTGATCTGACGACTCTCCAACTTCGAAGGCATCATTGGTGACGGTGGTTGTAAACGTGTCTGTTACTGCATCAGTTGTCGTTGTTGTTTTTGTAGTCGTTGCTCTCAGCAACGAAAATGTGTTTGGACGTCGTTTGAATAATGGATTTGCCGTCCGTGGTGGCTCTGTAGCTGAAAATGATGTAAAGAAGTAACTAACTAAGTAATCGTTCACTGCACACATTCCTATGAACATGCTTCATGCATATTAAATTAATTATGTATGTATTGCAGAGAGCTTAGCAACCACTTGACATTTAAATGAGAGGAAAAAAACTAAACAAGTTCTCGTTCACCTTTTAGTAATAAAATTAGATAACTTTTTATCAAAAGTACGCGATACGTTCAATGTAAACCGTCATAGGACGCATTAAAATAGTGAGCTTGTGAGTAATACTCCAAATACCGTTATAACATTTTGATTCCCTACACCACTTGTGTTACAAGGGCATATCAAGTTTGGGTGGATGTACGTAACACTCATAAGGACTCAAGATTGGTCCCCCTCTTATCATAGCAATCGATCCATTATCACATTTTCAATCAACCCAATCTCGTCTCTCCGTCTGTCCGTTTCGTTATCTTGCGTTCACCTGCAGACATTTTGATGAAATTTTCTACATCGGGTTTCTTTAGCGCAAAGATGACTTCTATCCAAGATAGGACCATCTTTTCGATCACTTCCTATATAACATGTTACTTTCAAACGTCGTTACATAAATCACTGTGTCAAGTAGTGTCGGCTACCTATGGCATGTACAGCGTTTTTACTTGTTTAAAGTAAATATGTACTCTTTGCATCAGCATGAGTTGAAGGAAAGGTTTTTTACACTGACTTTTGCAAAGATTTATACCGAGTTTTAGTTCAATATCTGTTTTTACTCGTATTCGAAACCTTCTGTGTGAACGTACTTGTAGGTGGATCCCGATGACTGTTACTCTGAAGCCTCATGTGTTTGCCGTAAAGATTTGTTCTAAATTTTAGTCTAATGCGTGTCAAAAATTACAAGAGTATGGGACACGTTAAGGTACGGTTTCCTGACTCCAGTCCAGAGAACGCGAGTACTCGAATGACCCTCGACAAACAAGCCGGCCGGCAAATCAGAATTTTGCACTGGTTAGAAATTTAAAAAGTTTATCAAGTTACCTGATGCGCATTTGTAGATTTTGTACCTCGTTCGTCGGCTATGCGAGCGTATGAACAAGTATTTGTTAGCAAATTACTTCTATCAGTCAGTCAAATCAATTCACAAAAGTAAAGTATTAAAAAAATTTCTAAAATTTTCATTGGGTGATAATAAATTCCCCCCTCCCGCTTACTATTCATTCCACTCAAGCTTTACATGCTCGGATCACCACAACATTAATAATTTAAAGGCGCCTAACGAAACATAAAAAATTTCATTAAGAAGGCACTTAGGGCTACATTTACTGAGTAAGGAGGATAGTCAGGTAGTAGTGTCGGTGCGCTTTGCGTAGTCTATGGGTTGTGCTTTTGCCGTCAGAATGTATTAAGGTACTCAAGTTTCTTCTGGTACAAGTAGTCGGTGATAACAGTTGTCGGAAATTTGCAATATTTTGGTCCAAGCTAAGGAATCGTGACATCAAATGTCTAAATGTTGATTCAATATGTGACAACCACGTTCTCTACTATCTCTCTAGTCTCAATTCGACGGCCAGTGTGGTCACGTTTCCCTTCCGCTAACCCAAATTTCGTTGTAGTAAATAAAGTGTTCACGAAAAAGCTCACACTAATTCACTCACACAACCACGCAGTCTCACATATCTAACAGCAGCTAACCGTCCACAATAACTGAGGTTTTGGTGAGTACATAACATCAACTTATTCATAAACATATTCTTCATTTTTTATGGACAAGCGCTGTTAGTAGAGTGCTTGGAAAGTTTCCAGAAAGCCTACGTATACACCAGTGGCTAACATGAACCATGAGACATGCGATGCGATGCGTTGGGCGAATTTTTTTTACGGTGATCGTAGAGATTATACAATTGTAGATGAAATGCTTTACAGAAATAGGTCGAAAGTTTACCTAATACTTAATAAAAGTACAATGAAGTATCAAAAGGAATTGCTTTTAGTAACGAAATTTCTTTTAATTGGGTTTGATTGCACGTAACCGTAGCTGTGCTCACGAATTGTCGCGATTTCTTTGGTATTTTCTCAATCTTAGCACTTACCTGAGTCGTCATTATTTGAGATCGTTGTACTAATTGTTGTTAAACGCCTTGTTTGATATTTACGCCTTAAGGCAAGAGGTGATGAAAAAGTAGTCGACGAAGAGAGTTTTTTAACATTTTGGTTGATGTTGTCAACGGATGCTGCTGCGAGATATGAAGAGGCTAAGCTCAAATCTGACGATGAACATAAAAGTTAATAAACAGACATTAATTTCTTGCCAACGTTTGCCTAATCATACCAAAATTTCGCCTTACCTTGTGGCTTATTAAAACGTAAGCGATTGTATTTTGGTGTTGTCATTGATAATGTTGTTGTTAACTCATCTCTAACTGAAGATGATGGAGCAGTAATAGCTGGAACGTCATCGCTTGTCTCAATGCCAGTGGTCGTGTGTATGTGTGTTGGTATAATCGTAGTTGATGATGAATTGATTAAACGTCTGCGCAC
>NW_023998636.1:0-4803 GCF_014805625.2 Glossina fuscipes | reverse complement strand
ACCCGATTCCTGAAACCTTCCCTTCCTTAAATTCATTTTATTTAAGCGCTTTAATAGTATGATTCAATTGTTAAATGAACATAATGTGTTGTCAAACTGAATGCTTAGAGAAGATAAATTTTTAGGTAAAATTTGGACGCCATAAACACTTTACAATGAACTGCTTTTGAATGTAAATATCTTTTAAATTTAAACACTCAAGTTTTTGGAATTAACCAGCAGTTAATCATCAGCATCAGGTAATTGTTCTGATATTAGTAAATACAAATAGAAAAAACTGTGCTTTTATTTAGCTAATGTCGTTATGTAATTGGTCTATAACAACAATAACATAGCAACCCTATCTGTGTTCGAATTTATTCTTTTGGTACCCAATTCTTCCTCTTTTCTTTACATTGTGGCCGTTTTAGTACGCCAATGTACACGAAATATCGACCCGATTCCTGAAACCTTCCCTTCCTTAAATTCATTTTATTGAAGCGCTTTAACAGAATGATGCAATCGTTAAGTTAACGTAATGTGTCGTCAACCAGAATACCTGATGAAGATAAACTTTTAGGTAAAATTTGGACGCTGTAAATACTTGACAATGAACTTCTCACGGTTCTAGCTCCTTTGTTGCCGGTAGAGCATATTTTTTTTTTTTTGAATTGAAAGGGGTTTGGCTCCCTGAGCCTCCTGATAGAGAATACCAAAAAAAAGTCTAAAAAGTCTCGTCGGTTGTCTACCGTCCGTCTGTCCACCGTAAGTCAGTCCGTAACCCTCTGGAGTCCTCACTACCGTGCCATCATATGCACACCCCTTCGTCTCAGCCACAGCGGTGGCAGCTGTAGCGCTTAGCCACTCATCGGGGACACAAAAAAAAGGGAGTGAACAAACTAAAATAACTTACAGTATAATCCAATCGGCGCCGGTGTAGTGTCTGCCTCTTTACTTGGTTAAGTCGTTGAATGCTGGACCCCGGGTTGCGGGCATAACTTTACGTATTTCTCGCTTTTTTTACTTTTCTCCCCTCCTTCTACTAAACTTCTTCACTTAGATAAAAACTTCAACTTCCATTGTTGTGTGTGTGGGTGCACGGGTGTATACGTACTTTACAAGTTAACAAAGCTGGAAAATTAGCCCCTTTCTTTTCTTTTTAATTCATCTGGATTGAAGTGAACACATTGGTTTGCTTTTCTTTTTTTTGGTTCCTTTTTTTTTCTCTTCATTTCTATTTTTTTTTTTTTTTTGTTTCGCTTATCAAGTAGTAATGTTAACCAAAAACTTCAAGTTTACAATAATAGGGCTTAAAAGGCTTATGCACTAATAATGTCTAGGAGATTTTACACTAACAATGCTTAAGAAATGCGGCAATCATAATGCTTATGAGATTTATGCACTAACCATGTTCAGGAAATTTTTGCACGACTTTTGCTTTTAGCCACCCTTTTATATGGAAAGGTATTTTTTTCTTTTGCTTTAAAACCGTTTCATTGACGCTTTGGAGTTTCCTGAGATTTTTTTGTACGCAGCGAAATCTCCTTTTTTTTTCTCTTCATCAATCTTTTGCAGCTAATTGATGCGAAATTTTTATCAACTTTTCTTTTTGGCACTTAATGTTTGCCGTTGAACTTTTATTTTGGTAAGAATTTCTTATGGAAATCAACAATTTAAAATTAAGAAAATTAATAAAAAAATCACACGACTATTTGTTTATAAATGCCCTCTTTTTTTTCAACAATTTTCTACATTATTCACTTGGTAAAAACTTTTTGCTTCTTGTTCAACTTTAGATTCCTTCTTTCTGTTTCTCTCTTTTTTTTATATTCAGGTAAAAGAAATCATTGAATTAATTATCAAACGGTGACAAGTCCACAACTTTTATGGCTATTAACCGATCCAGAATTTGGATGAATTTTTCTGTCAAATATCACTCAATGTAAATTTAGGATATTTCTTCTTAAAAGTGGAGTTTTTTTTTTTTTTGTTTCACAAAAAAACGTTTAACTTTTTATTTATTAAAACTGAAGACACAACTCGCGTACACGTCCGCATTCCATCAGATCCCAAGTTGTTCTCCCCACTATCTTCAAATTAAAAAGCAGACAAACTTCTCATTCTTACTCAATTTCCCTCTTCTTCTTCCTGTTGCTCTCTCTATAGCGGCTTGCCGCTACTCTCACAAAAGCAAGCAAAGATCCCGCAAAATCATACGATTTTTGCCTATGCTTGCAAAAGCAAAGAAAAAAAAGGAATACCGCAAAATCATAAGATTTGCCTGTACTTGTAAACAAGGAAAACAGAAAAAAATAAAACAAACATATCCCGCAAGATCATGTGATTTATAAGCAGTACCACAAAATCGCATGATTTTGTCTAACGGCATGCCGTTATTCCGCTGCTTGCGGTTGATACAGACCGACAGACACCCTACCCAAGGTTTGTTCGCGGCCGTTACAGCTCGGACCCATCGATATCGCCTGCGATATGGAATGTGTACGTCAAATAGTCCGCGGACAGACCGACTATACTCCTCCCCGACCGACTACTACGGACCAACGTGTGGCTTTGACCCACGCCCTGAGTTTAAGAGTCTCATGCTCTACCGACTGAATTAGCCGGGCAAATTCGGTGTCTACTCAAGAGGTTTTAGAGAAGAGAATATCTTTGGCATGTTATACTCCTAGCTTCCGCCCTGTCTTCTAGCTGGTGTCATCGAACTTGCACCTTGTGACTAAGCTGTCTAATCTATTCATTCTGTAAGTCGAGCAACCCTTTGTGTAGTTGATTTTGCATCCGATATCGTTGATTTTCATTTGCGATTCTTTGCTACACGTTTAGCAACCTTTCGCGATATATGGGTCGTGAACCTCTTAACGCTTCCGTGGCCAAGCCAAAAGGTGTTCGACTACTGCTGCCATCATTACTACTTCCACCCCCGGTGTTGGTAGGGAATCCGAATTCACTGTTTATCATCGTTGAGCGGCCGCTTGATGCTAGATTTGCTGGAATCTGGTTTGTGCACGCTTGCGGAGCAGGCTGAAAACAAGATTTCCTATGCTGAGCTGTTGCGGTTACTGGGGCATCTTTGCCGAAATTACGGTCTGTAGTACTGTTGCCGGCAGGCTGTTTGGTTGAAGGCAATTGTTGCGGATTCTGCACGCTATGGCGATGGTGATGGTGCTGATGTGGATGATGATTTGGTGTCGATTGTTCACGTTGCTGCGGTTTATGTGATTGATGAAGATGTTGATTTGTTGTTACCGTAGTTGCAGGTGGATGAGGCCTTGAAGATCTCCGTGTACTATGTTGACTACTTAAATTTTTGTTGATGCGTGTACGTTTCGCCAGTTCGCTTTGATTATCATGACTAGCAAGGTCGCTAATAGCTGTCGAAGAAGGCAATAGCTGGTTATGGTTACTTACTACTGTTATTGTCGTTTGAGCGTTGTTGAGCTGAATCTGCTGCTGTTGTTGACCACGATTACGTAAACGTGACGTTGACGAGGTGATTTCAATAGATCCGCTGAACTTTTCGCGTGTGTTGTGTGGAAATGTTTCCTTACCTTCACCTAGAGAGTTTTGCTTTACATCAGTCAGTTGAACTGATGAGTTTCGGTAGCTCTTGGGGTTATCGTTTCCAAAAGCTTTCCAGAAGTCGATGCCGAAATAAAATTGCTGCCGCAACTCTGGTACTATATAAAATTCGATAGTCTTAGTTTCGCCTTCCCACTCGACGGGTAAGGTAATGAGTCCCGTTACTGATATCTTCTTTCCATCTGCTGTTTTGACGTGTCGATTTCGTAGCTTAATGACTCGATGTCTTCGGTTCTCAAGGAATCTCATTGCTCCTGCCCCACAACAACTAACGCTGGCTCCTGTGTCCAGAAGAGCGGTTACTTCGGTGTTATCGACCTTGGTCCGAGCAAACATCCTGTCATCGTGCTCTAGGGAAACAATCGCTGAGATCTCGTTCTGTTGAAACCTCCTGTATGCCCTTCTCCTTTGGCGTAAGATCAGAATCTTTCTATGTCTCCTAGTGAGCGCTCGTCTTCTATAAATTTCTGCGCTAAATATCTCGTGTCGCTTCTGCTGGTAGTCCGCGATCCTCTGTGCTAAACTTCTGCACTCGGTGATGTCTTGATCCGTTGCTGGTGTTATTGTTGCACCTGTTGCTGCTCGCGTTAATACTGTCACTGCTGTGTTTGGTGTGGTTATTGTTGGTGTTGTCGTTGCTACTGTGTGCGTTGTTGTTGCCATTGCTGTTGTTGCTGTTGATGTTGATGTTGTTGTTGCTATTGTTGTTGCTATTCCGGGTAAGGTCTCGTCTGGCGGGGGTTCCCGGCTTGCCTCGCCAGCCTGGTGTTTTCCGATGCGGGTAAAGCGCAGTAGCTCTCATTTTTGCCGCATGCGAAACAGACCATGTTGTGGAAGGGACACCTGCATCGATTTTCACTAGTGCCTTCCGCTGGATTTCTTAGAAAATAATCTCCCGGCATACCGCATATCATCATAGCATATCATCAGATGGAACGGTGACTGGCACAAGGCCATGCTCTGCGCTGTCCTCACTGCGATCGCTGGTGCTGGTGTGGTGGTATGGTGCTGGGGTGTTACTATTGCTGCTGTTGCCTCTTGTTTTGGCTGGCCTGCACGTGACGTTGCTGATTGCAGATGGTGCCGCTCGTTCGGATGCTTACTTGTGTTGCCTGTGTTGATCCATCTCTTTTCGTGTTTCATAGCCCCGTCGTTTCCGCGTTGCCTGTCGCTGCTTGGACCATGCCGCGGCCCTAGAGCTTCAACTGCTTCGCGATGAACTCC
>NW_023998635.1:0-6792 GCF_014805625.2 Glossina fuscipes | reverse complement strand
GAAGGAACTTGAAGTGTTCATCTTGACTAATGCCAGATAACTTGTTTCAAAGTAATTCGATTATCAGAAATACTTACGGTCTTTATATGCAGTCGAAGTTAGCAGAAATATCAAATTAACGATGACCGGAAATATAAACAAAACGAAAACATAAAATTTGTAAATAAAAATATTCCTGAAGGAACTTGATATGTGTTCATCTTGACTAATGCAAGATAACTTTTTTCAAAGTAATTCGAACCAGAAATACTTATTGATTTCGTATCGGCAGTTAATTACTTATACGTAGGATTGCAATTGCGTGGGAGAAAACAATGGTTAAAGGAAAAATGGATGTGGTGTTTAGCATATGCCGTGTGCAAGTTACAAACTTATGTAACTCCGTTTCGGATTGTTTAAAAACATCCAAAATTAGTGGATACAATGGAATGAGCGATGTAGGCTGAAACTCTCATGTATCTTTAAAGGTTAGGCGACGCTCATTTTTATCTAACAAAGCATATACGGGTATGCAGCTTCAAACAAACCCGAAAAATTAAGCAAAGAAGCATGAGACGAGTACGACAATAGAGCAAACATTATTATAGCTCAGTTAAGACATATTCGATGGATGCATTTTAAGGAGCAGTACACGAAGAAAGTCTCTAAGGTATTAAATCTAGTCATTCTAATTGGAAAAGTGTGATGATAATTCTGAAAATTGGTTACCCTTTTCGCATTTATTTAAAGCAGCTGCTCACGAGAATAAGCAGATATAACCAGGAAAAATTTAATCTTTTATGGGAATCACTAATTGGAGAAGCAGTGGTGACCATTGCATGCTTTACGCCTAGGAAGACGTGTTATGACGGAACCATCGAATTCTTGTTGCGTGAATGCGATCACATGAAGAAAATCCGCAGCACATTCCCGTTACATTTCTCGCAGCGTCTATGGCATCTTTATTTATTTATTTCATTTATTTACACATGAAACTAAGCTAAAATAAATTTCCAACTTTGGGTTTTAAAAATAAATTTTATGCTAAATATCATTAATCACTATTAAAAAGTATTTAAAGAGAAATTAGAAAATAAAAAGAACTGAATTCACATATAAATAACCAAAGAGAAAAAAAAAGGATGGAAAGATGTAGTTCAAATCTCGAATCCTACGGAGACATCACGACCAGACACTAATGTAGATATGACATAGGCAAAGCAAGCGTATTTAAGAGCGATGGAATTTAAAGAATCCGGTATTGAGATTATCTAATAGACATCAATCGGATTAGTGCATAGAGCTGTAAAAGGAGTGGAAAGCTCATAATTATATCCATATTGACTAAGATTAGGCAAGTAAAGTTCGTCGTATACTCCTATAAGAAGAGGTTCACATAATAGATGCGTAGTGAAATATTGGTCTCACTAAGCTTATGTAGAGCTTTTCTATGACCATTACGGATCGTCAAACTCTCTAGACCAAAATTTAACAGAGCCAATCACTAACATGGCTTTGTTTAAGATAAGCGCAATGTGCAAATTAAGACGAAGCCTATGGTCGATTAAAGCCCCTAGATGCTTGAGAAACGTCTGGCGTCACGAGGAATTGATCGGAGGTGATGCAGAGAAACAAAACATTAACGACTTCAGTAACCGTAAGGGAAATCCAGAGGAATGCAATTTAAAGATCAATAATTTATGCCTAACTAAGTCAAACGCTTTATTCAAATCAGCATATAGGACACTCATGCGAGTGCATGCCAGTAAAGCTTTTGCTTTGCTTCCATGCTGAAATTGAGAAATATGAGATATAAAATCTGACTAACGATTCGTTCAGACAACTTATGTGAGGCACTCAACTTGGCAATGACTCTATAGTTCCAGGTATCTGTTTCCAAATTTTTGAATTGAAGTAACTAACCTCCTCTTCCAAGACAACGGCAAAATATTTAATTTCAATATTGATCAAAAATCCTTGGGATAACACTACATACTTACGATGGAATGCCATCACGCGCGCAACTATAATATATATGAAACGACCAAATTTTGAGCAAGTGTGTGCTTTGGTATAGGTAATTACCGATTAAATCGAAGTCAGCAGCGATTCAACTCGGAGTCATTAAAAGAGTTGGAAGAGAAAGGTATGGATGGGCATTCCTCTTTTCGAGCTAATGAATTTATAAAAATGTTTAGGATAACTAAGAAGTGAACGTTTTACCTTTTGACGGTACCCGCGACAACTCCGATGGTTGCGATAATTACGCGTCACTGAAAATTTAAGAGTAAAATAGTCGTACGCAGGGCCACACTTCATGTAAGTAGTAACAAGTTTAGATTTCTTATTTTTATAATATCCAACCACGGGCCTATGAAACCACAACCGGCAAGTGTTTCGAAGGTGGGTTGTATAATCGGAACAGGTGCGGATATAGCTAGGTTTAATACATAGCTAGATTTAATACATTATAGAGCGTGGATATCATGCCTTCCATATTCCCAGCCGCAAAACCAAGCCCAATGTGTGAAAGATGAGATTTATGCAGTACAATAGGGGCTTTTTTAAAATCATATTTTATTTTTCAGCAGGATAGGATTAACTTGTTGGAACGATTCGACCAAAAGTTGGACAGCTATTTGCAGCTACCTCTGGGAAATTAACAAAACAAATATCTACCAGTCTGCTAAAACAATTAGGAGCATGGCTGCATTGAAGTAGGTTTTGATCAAATAATTCATTGGGAAACAGACAACTTCTATAAAACGCTGAAGTGGGGACCATACAGCGTGAATTATCATGTAAGAGCAAGTAAGTTTTGGTAAAAGCACAGTAAGCGAAGAGCGAACTGGAAACGGAGCAAACCAACGCGAATGTTTGGAAAACAACAACAAATCCAATCTAAGCTCTTAAGAAGAAACTACAAAATAAAGCAAAAGCGAAGTAAGGAACAAATAATCTACCAAGCTGCAAATACCAGCACACTTTGAACATAATAGACAGGACGAAGCAAGAAGTGATTGAAACCTCTGGAGGCGAATGTAACCCAAAAGAAGCCAAGTATGCAAAAAAAGCAAACACACAAATTTTTGAACCGAAAAAACACAATGATGGCAACACTCAAAAGCGATTCGATGAATATTAACTGCGAGCGAAATTCGATTAAAATCAATTTTAACAACTATTTGGCTTCGTAAACACTTAAAACACTAAAATAGAAAAGAGTTTAGAACACTTATAAGGGCACGAAATAAACAAGTAAGAACGTTGTAGTCGAACAATGCCGATCACTACTCTACACCGATATCGCTCTTTAGTCGTTTTGGTAAATTTCCTGCATTGGAAAGTTGGATTTTTCTCTCTATATAAGAGTTTCTGTTTCGTAATAGCGCCTATATTTTGGGTCGAAAAAATGGACGTATGTTATCCAAATTTCCTTCATTCACTCATTTTTTGCTTTATTGCAACTATGAATCAATTTTCATCATAAAATACTCAAAATTAATTTCCCGAAAGACTTACGGCTCATGAGAAATGGGGCCAAGAAATAGACGTACGTGCTTCAAGTTATGTCCCCTGACCAAATTCTCATCGCAAAGAAACTTACAATTAGGTTTTTTGGTGCATAGGGGCTTACGTTTCGTGAAAATCCTTATATGCGATGGTACCCAAAAGGTAGACCTGCCTACTTCAAATTGGGTAAGGTTGATTTCTTTGCCTATTTATCATTATGAACTAATATTCATGAAATATTGAAAATTGGAACTTTCGCCATATATAGATTTAGTTTTTGTAGGACTGGTTACATGTCATAAAGAAATCTCAAAAATTGGGAGCTGTCGCTTGAACGGACGAAGAGACGGACAGACAGGCTTAAATTTTGTAAGTGGGTCTATCTCAAGTAGTTCTGCGTGTTACTGTCCACTTGAACTTAATATGCCCTGTGCAACAAGCGATCTACGGTATGAAAACGCGACCACAGCTCGCACCCAGATATCACAAACTCTGTAATGCGGTAGCTTCTACTATGAGGACTTTGTGTCCATTTCGAATTTCCTCTCCACAGTACTACATAATAATGGAGACAATTTTATTAAAATTCATAGTAATAAATATAGTTCCATAGAAAGTTAAGGAGACGTAATTTAAGTACACCGTTAATATCGCAATATATCAGTTAAATGTTGACGGTCAAGGAAACGAAAACCCAGATTTCTTACTAAACTTCATCAAAGGCGCTTTAGAAGCTTTGGAGATGGCACAATACTCGGAGACCGACAGACAATTCCGTTGTAGAAGAAACACAAAATCAAAAAATTGTACAGCGTCTACTCTACTCTACATCTAAATAACGATATAAGTCAGTACTGTGTACTTTGCAAAAGAAACACTCGCTCAACAGCAACATGTGGAAGCAAATTTAGCATTTAGTAAAGAGGGAAAAGGGTTCCGATGTGCCAACAAATATCATAATTGCAAATTTTGCAAAACAATAAGTAAAAAATATAGGCATCGCAACGGCAGATATGAAATATTAATATGTGAACATGAACAAAATGAAAAATTCATGGTGGATTACAGCAGAGCGGCGAAAATAAAACGTCGTCAGCACAAGAGGCGACGTCATGCGAGAGCTAGCGTAACCGGAACAACCGATCAAGGAATGTTATCGCAAACAGTGAGAGTAATAATAAACAACAGCGATAAGCTGTCTTCAAGACGAATAATAGACAATGCTGGTCAGCGAACGTATGTAACAGAAAAATTAGAAGGCGTGTTAAGTTTAAAATGACACTGTGAAGAAAACTTAAATGTCTTCGAATTCGAAAATAATGAAAATAAATTGAGCGAATACGAAATAATAAAAGTAGTTTTACAACAATAAATGCTATAGTGGTTGAACTATTATTCAGCACACGTCCCGTAACCAAATTATGTTTGTATACTTTTTAAGCAACCTTTTAAGTAAAACCTATGTAATGTTAAGTATTGCAGTAAATGCACTATTGCATAGGCGCGGCAACTAATTAAGCGAATTCTCCAAGTTTGCGTTGTGCGCTTACATTTTATAAAAAAGGTGCAACGGAACCATGGACGGTATTATCTGGCCAATGTTCAGCTGCTAGCAGGTTATCTTATAGTGCCACGGTCGCGGATTCTCAATCATAGGCATACGTTTTTTACTTATATTGATGACAATAAAAAAATGAAGAATTTAAAACAAAATGAACAACGACTTATAGTGAAAAATTTGTATAGCGAAAGGAACTGTCGACATTCGCGGAAGGAATTATCTTTTCGGATTGTCAAACCCTTCTCCGTCTCATCTATCGCTTATAGCAACATCTTGCATACCCTCTATTAATTTACAGATAAGTGCGGCTATTAACCTACTGACTTAGTACTACTTAAAACTAATATTGTATTAATTAATTGGAAAGATGAGAGACATCCATTCAAAATTTTATGCTCCCTACTTTCTCTCCTTCTCTTTATTGTGCAATTTATTGATACCAGACATCAAAACAAAATTGATACGTGATCGTTTGTTCAGGTTTTACTATATGCCATTTACCTGTTTGTACGTATATGCATATGTGCAATGTACATGCATATGATCATGCAATTACCGTTTCATTCGCATGTCATTGTCCCTGTGTATATCAGACCGCACCATTTCTTATGCATATCAGCATCAGTTTGTATACGTATGCATATGCATATACCTTTTGCTTATTCATGCTACAGAGATAGTCTGTGAAGAAGGGCTTGCGATCGTATTTATGCATGCGTTGCTGACATGAATAAACAACTTTTTCATTTCACGTATATACTGTGAGGAGCCAAAGTCGGACCTCGTTTTGGCCTCACAGTTTCTCCGTCTCCGGTGGGGGGAGAGTGCTAGCATAAGGTAGCGAATAAGTTAGAGAATAAGTCAAATAAGAGTAAGATAAATGTAGGATAAGAGTAGGACTAAGAATACGATAAGAGTAGGGCAACGTAGATTAATGAGTAAATTAAGGTTAGTAAGTTTAGTTAAAGGAAAGTCGAGTTTAGGCCTTAGAGCGAATCGGCCGCTCGCTCAGAAAGTTCGGATTACTATAGTTATTATCTTGAATTTCAGTGACGTATTGAGAATAAGGTGATGAATGTTATAGCGAACAAAACTATAAATCGTATCAAATCGGAAGTACGCTATTTTTATTTCTCTAATCGGTGTTCTGGTTCAAGTGCCTGAATACTATTTCAATAAAAAATTCCTCATTAGCTCACGCAAGTTTATGTGCTTGTGTGGCTTGAAGACAGAGGGTTCATCAAAACTTACTTTTTGGATACAAATTTCTTTCGTCTCAACTTTAATTCAATGTAGTTTTTTTTTTTTTTTTTAAGTCTCTAGAAATTTGACCCTTTTTTTATTTTTAATGTTCTCACACAGTGAGAACGATCCTCGTCATCTTCCTTTCTAATTTCCGAATGTATTTAAATCTGTATTTTCGTATGTTTCAAATTGCACATTTTGTTTATTTTCCTGCGGCAGGCCCGTGTGTTTGGTGATCATGCAGTTACCCTTTGCCCATTGATGCCATTAAAACAGTCTATGAACACCGATTCGCGATATCGCATATGCATGTCAGCGTATTTTGTCTGAGTGAAGAAGAGACTATCATTCTTAATATATGGAACATGTATATACATATAAACCCATGAAATTATTGTCAGCAATAGATAACGCCTATCCTTTCCTCAACAGTGTTCTAATTAAAGTGCTTGAGTACCACTTTTAGCAAAAATACTCAATAGTCAACACAAGTC
>NW_023998634.1:0-4910 GCF_014805625.2 Glossina fuscipes | reverse complement strand
GGCTGTTTTAACTCAGTTTCGTGAACAACAAAATCCTACCTTTCATATCGACGTTCGAAACTCTTAACAAGTGTCTTCAAGTACGTAGCTAAATTGGGTCCGTCCTTTATGCTGGTTAATGAACTTGCTGGGAGGTTTTTGAGGGGGATTCGTAACATTACAAACATTTGACAAAATGAATATCTTTCGGAATTTTTTTATTTGTTCCAAAAAATTAATCGGCTTAACTGTGTTTTTATACCGATCATCGAAACATGATCGGTGTATGTTCATTTGGTTAGAACGTAGAAGGAAGCTTCACATATCCCATAGAACATACAAATTCTTCTATAAAATTGATCATCATCACTTTAAGCATGTCCACCTGCCAATGAAAATATGGAATTCATTAGAAGTTCTCGTGTGCAGGTTGGTATTGAAAATTGGCCAAACCAATGGGAGAACACGCCCACAGTAACAAGTAAACTGAGCACACCATTGTTTTCCAAAAGCTAAAAAAGGAAAAAGTAAGAAAGTTACACTCGACGGGGGCCGAATCTCTACGCTTTTCCCGTTCTATTCTCCAAGTTCTCTTATTTGATACCCATATCGATGGTATTATTAAGAAAAATTAATCGCGGTGTCTAGTATATTCATTTTAAAATGAACCCATGTTAAGGCAGATAATATATCTTCATTGGAGGAGTGTACGAAATAGTTTTAAACATTCTGTCTTGTTTGCCTTATGATAAAAAAGCATAAAACCTAAAAAAGCATAAAAAGGGAAGAAAGAAAGTTTAACAACTTGTAACTTTGTGTGAGTATGGCTGATTTTTCCAAAAACGCACAAATTTTTGTTAAGAAAAACATAGTTGCGTTCAGTTTACTCTCCACTGCCCTTTTCTTGTCTGACCAATTAGGCCCATTTTTAATATCACGTTGCGTGTAGAAACTTCCAATGTTTCTACCAAATTTGAAGCCGATATCTTCATTTTTGCGACCAGGAGAGGGTCAAAAACATAGACACACAAACGGACAGACATGGCTAAATCAGCTCGGAATTTCGCGCTGATCAACAATATATTTATACTTTATTGCGTCTCTGAAGCTTGCTTTTCGGTGTAACATTCATTATGAGAAAAAAACAAAGTGATTATAACCCCATCTTATAAAAATTGTGTTTTTGCTTATTACTAATCAACTATAGCAGATATATCTAGAAAACTTTGAGCGTACATTTTGTGGATGAGTGAAAAATAACTGCCACGTCTACCCAATATTATAGTATATTAAATTTTCATTTTTTGTCAAAATCTTTATCAAGGAGGAAGCTTTAAAAGAGAAGCCGTAAAGCATATTGTATTTAGCCTTGATCAGCGTCAAATCCAGAAAGCACGTCCGTCCGTCCGTCTTGTACGATATGGAAATTAACTGTTCCTGTTTTTTTTTTTATTGCTTTTTTTATTCTAACGGTGATGGGTATAAACGACGAAAGAAACACAACACAGAAAAGAATTTGCTTACTCCTTTTTATCGCTTTTAAACCATTGACG
Source organism: Glossina fuscipes (assembly GCF_014805625.2). NCBI lineage: Eukaryota > Metazoa > Arthropoda > Insecta > Diptera > Glossinidae > Glossina > Glossina fuscipes. The sequence continues at coordinate 3,378 of NW_023998634.1, read as the reverse complement.
TTCAATTTATTAAAGCTTGGAGTTAAGTGAAACGTGATTACCATAAAATTCCAAATATTTTCTGCCAGTAATAACTATTTAGTATCTACAATTATAAGAATAATTTTTCGCAATATACGCAATGTAGGTATTTTTCTGCAAACATAAAGGACATTACCAGGTCTTGTGTTGTACGTATTTTTTCGGTGAAATAAATGCTTGGAACTAATTATTATCAATGAAAGCGTTTTAAAAGAAATTTCTTGGAAATCAACTATTATTACCCTGTTGTCGTTTAGCCCTGTAAAGGATCATATAACGCGTTATCAAATAATTGCACTAAAGTTCGTTAACAGGTAGAGTTTAGAGAAAAACCTTTCTTGTGGGAAGTAAAAATTAATTTAGATAGGTGAATGTGTAACCGCAATTTCCCCAAATACGGCATTAATTATCAATGTGCTCGCTAACAAACCGCGTCATTGTTGACGTTTTCTCTTGCTGATATCTGAGTAACATTTTCACCTGACGACAATGGATGTTACATGCAACAGCGCAATTTGTAGTAAATAGCGTTGAACTTGTCCTATTTTGCCTAAAAATGCGCACTCGCCGTCAGCTTTTCCTTACGAGAATAATGAAATAGAAAGTTGTTTTTCATCGTATCGTTATTCGAATTGTAAATTGAAGTCATTTTAAAAAGCGCGAATGCAGAATTTAAGATACATTCAGATGTATGATTCATATCTGTCGCAAGGCTGAGTCGTTACGGCAGTAACACAAAACTTTGTCTTTGATGGTACTGGAAGGATGTGCTCTGTTAAAGTCCGCTGAAGGGTATTGTATGCCAAAGATATTTCAGGTATTGCTGCTACTAGCCGCAGTGGTAGATGGCATCAAAAAATCAACCTTAGTGGATATATCGCGTTTTATATTGTTTTGATTTCCTTAGGTATCTGTTTATGCCTAATAAGGCATAGTTTACAAAGAATTTGAAGTGTCTGAGCTATTAACGCGGTTTTGATATGTTTTTATCTGTAATAATTGATTTGGTGTCAGGCAAACGACGGGAAATTAATTTTTATTTTTCTAAACCTCTATACTCATTCCATTTATAAAATATAAACGTACTAGCGAATGTGATCCTCTTTAACCGGGTGTTGGCGAAGGAATTTAACGAGCTGTGTGAAACAGAGGGTAAACATTTCTGCAAGTTGTAGACATTAGATTTGTCTGGTCATATAACTTTCACACAGCTTTCTGTGTGGGGTGTGGACACATCACGTCCATAGAAGTTTTACATATGTTTGTTGATTATTTGCACTTTTTTTGCGCTTGGATCCATTTTTTGCTATTTCCATGCAAGGTTATGTTCAGAATCAAGTGTATATTTCAAAACTTATCTTGGAGTTAACCCCTAATAAAATGCGAATGCTCTGCAATAATAACAGAAAGTATACATATTTATATATGATATATGTATAGTATATATAAAAGTCGAGAGGGTGCATAACTAAGAATACAAACTGTACAATTATATTCATATTCGTCTAAAGGTCTTTCTCTCTTGATATGAGAGTTCGCTCTTAACACTTATCTAATAGAAATTTGTAACGTTACTTAACAGTTACTGCTAATATATGCACTTTAATGTTACGTAATGGAATGAAAAAAGAAAGTCAAAGACAAGGCTGAAATTACTTTCGGCATATACCGGATTTACATACACCTAACGGAAGCTCTTGTTCGAGCGAAAATTTCATTTTATCATAAGAGAAGATTGGAAGGATGAAAACTCTAGCAATGTATGGCACAGTTTCGGAAAATTTCTTTCCTCCTTTCATACCCAACATTCGCTACCTAAGCTCGTACGATTACGGACTTGCCTTGGGTGTGTTAAATACGGAGAAATCTTAAGGAAAGTACTCCAACCCACTCCAAACTCCAAACTTGCTATCAGTTTCCCCAAATGTCCTTAAAACAAAATATATGGAATAATGAAATCAATGAATTTCTTGCGTTCGCTTTAAAAAATAAATCCTATAAAATTAAACTTAACCTATAATACAAGATTATAATCATCACGATATGCATATAAATCGGTCAATTTCTTAATAGTTTCAGCCACGGTTGGATATAATATGTTGCTAACTTTGAACCATAACTTATCGGCTTCGAGAGTTTCTAAAACTACGTTACCTTGCGCCTCAGATGAATCTTCAATAGGGTTATTTTCTCGTTGGCAAGCCTCTGCTAATATATCGTAATATAATTGTTCAGCTTCGGAAAATTTCTTCTGTCCGGTAAGACAATTGGCTAAACGTGCCTTCGTACCAATTACATGGGCATCGTTCGCACCATAATGGGATTCGTACACAAATAAGATTGCCCGATAGCTTGACTCTTCTTCTTTATATCTCCGTTGGTATTTGTAAAGCGATGCCAAGGCAAAGAAATGCAAAGCCGCATGCAGATAATCAGCGCTTTTAGTTCGCTCCATTAGGTCAATGGCTTCTAAGCTTGTAATCTCAGCTTCACGCAATAGTCCGCTAAAGTTGTACACCAAAGCCAAGTTACTTAAGGTTACCACCGTGGTCGGATGATTAAGCCAAAAAGCTTTTCTTATACCATAAGATCTTTTCAAAAGGTGGGAAGCTTCAAAGAAATTTCCCTGCTTTGCATGATATAAAGCCCAGTTATTAAGAGTGGTCACATAACTATAAGCGTTCCCTTTGCAAGAGCTTTGCTTTAAGTTATACGTCGTCTTCTCGTCGTTTTCCTGGGCTTTGCACACTACACTTGTCGAAGCCTGGGATCGATCGAAGTAATTTTGCTCTCTTACGAAGTCAACTATTTTATATTCGGGAAGCTTCATTCTTGTTTGCATTAAAATCGCTTTTTTCTTCAACCAATATTTGCGTTTTGGTACATGTTGATCTTGCTGAGCTGGTTTTCCTTTGTTAACTTCATTTCTGAGATAAGAATCCATTGCAAGTTTGCTCTCGTTGATTTTTAATTTCAAAGTTTTAAAACACTTTTTTACGATCGTGACAAGTTCACACTGCTGCGCATACTCTTCGAATATGATTTAGCTCCTAAGAACCCTTGTTTTTATACCAAAAATATCGAACCCTTCTAGATACAGGTAATCTACTAATCGGAATTTCCCGCTCAGAGGTAATTGTGTTCTTAAGTATCTTCCAAATGTTAGGGTTTAACTTATTTTTTACCTGATTTGATGCTTAAGAAAAATATCAGAAATTCCTATAATTTCTACCCCTCACCGCTTAATGCAATTCCAATTTCTATGAAATATAAGCAAAAATTGGGAAATGTTAAGTCAATGTAATGTAGAATATAAAAGTTTCAAAAGAAACCGAACCTGTAGGCTGTTTTAACTCA